>NC_071286.1:24016981-24046587 GCF_943735745.2 Anopheles bellator
CCCGGGGGCAAAAAGAAAACCGAGCCAGATAGTCCGGGCCCGGGGGCGACGTTCTAAAGACGGTCGCAGATAAAGCGGAGCCCGAAGCGCGTATCCTGCTGCTGACGTACTCTCGAAATGTTGGGCTCCGGCTAAATGTCCCCTGCCAGGCCAGGTGGCTCCTTCTCTGTTCGGACAGTTGGCCCGTCTCTGGGGGGGGCACCCGGTCCCCGGCGCCGGCGGACGTGGTTACTCCATCATCTTCATCTTCACCGGCGTGGTGTTCGCCCATTCTTCATCTCCGTCGCTGCTCCGTCGCTTTGTCACGGATTGCTCCAGTTTCCACACACACAACCTTCCACCGGCGACGGAGGGCCGCCTGGGTGGGAGGGAGGGGGCACACCACCTACCGAACGGTGAGTTGCACAACCAGCCCAGCCGGTCGGTGAGGCTCCGGTGAGAAGCATCGGCTCCCGCAGATGCTGCGGTCGGGCGGTGAAAGAAATCCTGGCTGCGAGAGGCGGCTGGCGGGGGGGGGGGGGGGGAAGAAAAAAACACACACAACGCACACACACACACACACACAGTCGGTCGGATGAGCACAGTAAATCCCATTCGCTTCGCAAGCGCTCTCTCTCTGTGAAGCGGCGGCGATCCTTGGCAGTGGCACGGAACGTCCTGGCAACTCTGAAGCATCCTTCACGCGAGTTTTCCGCTTCGAATGACAGGCTCGAAGGAGCGGCACACTAGATGCTGCTGGTGAGTGAGTAGCTGCTGGTGGCACTGGACTGGAGTGCAGGGAGCAGAATTTAACCTAATCTCGGTAGGCTCTGTTTAATTTCACCGTCCGTTTAGTACCCAACAGCCGCCACTGATGACGGCAGCGGGTGTAGCTGTGGGTCCTGCCTGGTCCATTAGGGCCGGTTTAGTACCGTTTAGCGGCCGCAGCCCACCGCTGGAACCGCTTCCCGGACCCCGGACGAACCGTCGGCCGAGTCGGCCGCCCATCTCGCCAGCGGTGGATGTAATAATTTTTACACATTCACATGCACACACAGCCACACATTTTGTGACGTTTCCTGAGGGGTGGGGGGGGGAGGCTCCTTACAATAAACAACCGAAAAGGGTGTAGCAGTCGAAGCAGGCGAACCACCGACACTGGCTGCCTGACAATCGCCCCGCCAGGACAGGGATGCAACAGAGAGGACACTTTTTGGGGCCACTATCCACACACACACACACAGGCACGGACGCACGTGCGCCACCCCTCGCCACCCACAGGTTTGCGTTGCGATACGTACACCATTCGGGGACGAGTGAGGGTTGAGCACGGAGTCCCGCAGAGCGATAAGCGCGCGGATCGGATCGGCACACGGAGGGAGCGCTCTGTCACTGTGCTGCTCGGCTGCGCTGGCAAGGACCTAATGGCGGCCGATCTGGCAGGACACACCGTCGGTGTGCCAGGACGCGCGATTGACTAGCGAGCAACCTCTCGCTCTCTCTCTCTCACGCTCCGCGCGAACGACGAAGAAGTGCTCGGGTTGGGTTCGGCCTCGTCCTCGAAGTCCTTCGCCTCCCCCGTTTGAGTCGGGGAGGCCACGCGAGTCTCGCTCTCTCTCTCTCGATCCCCAGATTGGGGTGTTTTCGGGGTGCGGATGAAAACCTGCGCTGAGCGCGCCATTGCCGCTTTGCTCTCTCCGGAAGTGGAAAAGAGCAACAGTGACGCTGTGTGTAACTGTGTGTGCGCTTGTATGTGTGCAGTAACGCATCATCGGGCCCACGACACCACTACTACCACCACCAGCAGCAGCAGCGAACCACCCGGAATCGGGCACTTTCGGCGGCGGAGCAGTCCTTCGGAGTCCTGGTGGGAACCGCCGTGTGCGATGCGCAGTATGCGCCCTACGAATCGATGTGGTTTGTTTTTTTTTTTTCGTTGAGTCAGATCGAGAGAGAGAGAGAGAGAGAGACAGGGTGTGTGTGGGTGGGTGTGTGCTAGGTCCTGTAACGCGCGGGATGAAAGTGCTCGAAAACGCGGCCAACGCGGAGCAACATCTCTCATCCGGCCACGGGCCACGGTCATTCTGTGGGCGCAAAAGGTAACCGAACGAAGGGTCTCGCCGTTAGGTTGACTCCGAATGATACCACCACACCCCATGCTTCCTCCTCTCCCACGTGCTCCCCCGTGCTCGGGTGTTTTGGTGATAAGTTTTGAATTATGACCACCGGAAACGCGCAAGAACGGGAAATCTGTCGGGAACGTGCTGATCGAGGGAGGGGGGGGGGGGGGGCCGAACGCATCGAACACCCTTTCACCGATCGATGGCCGACACGTACACATTCTTGTCAGGTGTCCCTGAGTCACCGAGGCTTAGGTTTCGAGCCTTTTAACGGACCATCGGCCTGTTCCTGGCTCGTGGTCCCCATCGGCCACGTCCGAGGGACCCGTAGGCCCATACGTTACGGATCCTTACCGCTCCCGGGGGGCTCATTATCACCGGCAGAGCGACGAGTTCGCAGGTTGCTTGCGTGTTCGCCGGGTGTACCGTGTGTATGATGCGTGCATAAAACCACCTTCGTCAGGACCGACCTGGGGCCAGGTTCTAAGTTATGGCGGCCCGTATTCCGCCTCGATTAACACCGGTGCGGGGAGCGGGTCAGGAGCGGGAACACCAGCAGCAGCCAGCCAGCTCCGGAATGCAGCCACCCGTGATCGTCGAGCCGACGGAACCAATAAATGTGACCCCCTCACCATGTCACCCACCAAGACAGAAGTCCCCGGGCCAGGGGCCCGGATTTGCATAAAATCACTTTTTAAACTGAAATTCTTCGACAACGATCCCGACGGAAACGTTGCGTCCTGGGCCACAAAAGTTGACGAGCCGGCACCCCCGGGGGCGACCGGTGCTCCGATTTGCGGTTTCGGACGCGGTTTCGGCTGACGATGGCCGCGCCCGAGGGGATTGTTTGCACGTTTGCATACAAAATGAACAGCGATTCGAGCAGCGATTCAAACCGAGCGACCGACGACGACAACGACGACGACGACGAGGGCGATAAAGGCGACCGAGATTTTCCAAGTGGCCGAGTCGGGCATTTCGGTGGCTATCCCTAGTACCCGGAGGCTGATTCCAGATGCTGGGTATTCGAATGGGCCCTTTAATCCACTCAACACTCCGACGCATATGAGAATGGTGAAATAAAGAACCACACAGCTAGTTAGACTCACTGGTCCGTAGATCACCGAGCCCTTAGTTCAGCTTCTCAATCAGAATTGAGTATAGAATTCGAATAACCATAATATTGGAGTGAATGTAACGAGAAAAGCCCTCGACGACTCGTTGAAGATGGGTCGAGAGAGAGAGAGAGAGAGAGAATGGGAGAACTCCGGCAGGCCTGAACGTCCGCCTGATTGAATATTCCGAAAATAAACGCTCCAATAAACGCGCCGGTGACGTCACAAGAAGTATGCCCAAGTTATGCAGCCCGTGTTTCAGGTGATCGACCCGTAAAGTTCCACCGCAGCCCGCGCAATTAATGTCGGAATGCGGCACACCATTTCGGGTGAATGGCGGACGAGTGGAGTGCGCACTGGCACAGTAAGGAAAGTTTTATCACTCATTTCGTAATTTAAGTTAGAAGCAAGCACAATGGGTTCGGTTCGGTCACCTGTACCAAGGACATCTCAGGCGCAGGGTAGCTATAAGAATTGAGTAACACAAATGTGTCGCGAGATGTTTGATAGGCTTATATACGAGATGTGTTCAATAAGTAATTCCATTTGTTTTGTGGCGTTATGTTGCTACTCATGTCACTCACCAATGCTGACTAGTTCGGCCATTTTGAGTAATCAGTCAATTTTTGACAACTGTTTTACTTGGATAATATTTGGCTAATCTTCGATTTTTGTCTCCTCCAAAAAATGGATAGCAAAGAATTTTTATCCAATTTTGTGTGAAAAACGAAATTAAAAGCGCGGACGCATTCGAAATGTTGACTGTGGCTTAGGTTAAAGCTATTTTTATCCAAATCAAAGCTTATCGATTGCTTAAAATGTTCTCAGAGGACCGAGAAGATGTGAACGACGAAGATCCATGTTCGCTTAAATGTGAAGGTTTTCTTTACAGATTTCTTCGATTGCAGGGGCGTGCTGTATCATGAGTTGTGGCAAAAGGGTAGAACGGTCAATAAGGAATATTACCTGTAAGTTATGTATAATTTTGCGTGAGGCAATCCACCACAAACGCCTGGATTTATGAGAAAACAAAAATTGCCTTTGGCCCTGTGATTTTGTCTTCCGGAAATTGAAGAGTCCCATGAAAGGACGACACTACGCTACCTTTTGGGAGATAAAGACGGCATCAAAGAAGGATCTGAAGAAGTTCATAAGAAGTATTTTGAAGTGCTTTGAGGATTAGAGAAAACGTTCGTTTATCATATATCATATCATACTAACGTGGTCAATTAGTTGCCTAGGACTATAACTTTTGCTACTTACCATCTGAAGCACTGAATGTTGCTTGGGACATATGGCATAGCTCATGCTTAACGGATTCTAACGAACGCCATCAGCTACTCCAGATCTGTAATGGAAGTGGAAGGAACTACTTCATGCCATCACCCATGCAGCCGAAAGGTATAATACTTAGTCCCGTCCGCGACCTCCCGTGAGCCCCCAGCAATCCACACCCATTCGCTAATCGTCCCACGGTTAATGTTTAATGTCAACGACGGCATGGACGGTGATGCCGGCGATAAGATTAATTAAAATCCCACTGTCCGGCCTCCGGTAGGTGGTAAATATTGGATCACCCGACATGTCATCGTCCCGGAATCGGACGGGTAGCGATCGCTGGACATCGGTCTACGCTTTCGGGGTCCTTTGACGCTGGGCCTTCGATCCCCGCTCGAGATCGGAATCGAAACCTAAAAACAATTACCACTCACCACCGGGAGTCCGGGCTGCCGTGCCGTGCCGTGCCATGTGAGTGTGTTTGCTCAGGCACGCACGAGCACGCACGACACCTGCGTCTTGCGGCACTAGCGCATCGTCACGATCAAACTTTAATTCATTAACCCCTAATTAGGTAATTAATTAGTGAACACGATTCATCTTCTTCGGACGCTCGCGAGGGCGACGTCTGGCGTCCAAGGCTAAGCATCCTCGCGCCAGCAGCATCGCGCCCACCCGGCCTACGCTCCAGGAATGGTAACGCTGTTTTTCTGTCCCAACCCAGGCCCGGTCCGGATCCCCGAAAATTAGGGCTCCGACGTCGTTCTTGCCGATGACTGTTCCGATTCCTCGGATTCCCCTTCCGGACTAGCTACTTAGAGAAGCGGCCAGGTGGACAGCAATGGCGATAAGCAGGCACAGAACGGGCGGATCTCATTAGAATATCAAAAGCTTCTTACGGGCTGCTGCCCCAAGCCAAGCCAAGGGGATGATAAGTTTCAATTTGGGATTCCAACGGTAATGAGTTGTACGTTGGGCCAAAGCCGGCGGTCCTTTGATCGTTGGCGTGGTGCCTCTCTCTCTCTCTCTCTCTTGCTCTCTCTCTGTCTGCCTCGGTATGTCTTCCAAAAGTTCAACATACTTTCGGGGTGTAATATCGCCCGAAGCATTAACGCCCTGCCAGAGCCAGAGGGCCAGAGCGCAGTTTAGTTTTTATCGCGAAATTAATTGAATGTGCGTCGGCTTCGGTTCGCGTCGGCTATCAATTCAAAACGGGGCGCCTGGCCGGCGACGATGGGCCGGCGAGGTCGCCGAGGGCAAATGGTTCGATAAGCGTAAAAGTGCTTAGTGTCATTAAATAAAAAAAGTTTACTATATCGTTATCGATACCAGTGCGCCAAAAGCGGCGCCTTAAGCGGCCAGTTTACGGAGGCCGGTCCCCCGGGCGGCCGGGCGGATCCTTGATTATATTGCCACCCCAGCCCGGTTTGGCTCTCGTTCTCGATGGTTATTTAATGATTTTTTCGTCGATTTTTTTCCCCTTTTCGCTCTATTGTTTCGTAGAGTTATCTGTGCTCGTTTTGCCCACCCGTTAAACCACAGGCACAACAGAAAGCATGATGGGGTTCGCACCAAAAAGGCCGATAAATGGGCCTTCCAAGTGGTAGGGATTACATCCGGTGCGTGCGCCAGGCACTTGTTGAAATGCCGGACAGCGAATCGGATCGGTTTGAGGCCACCGTTTTATCAGAGTGAAATGGGATTTTCCATTCTTTCGTTGGCTGCTTTATGGGCATTTTTAGGTAGTGTTGTAGTTGGAGCTACAAACTAACTCTATTGTTGGTTTCAATCTATCACCGTGGAAGAGAATTCAGGTTGAAGTGGAAGTTTTCACGTTCTGCGTTTCGGTTCATGTTTAGACACTAGACCATTTGGGCCTCAAATGAGCCATTTTACAAGCCGGTTCAATACACCATACAATTGATTTAAACTGCAGTGCGCAAACTTTAAACATAAAATTTCATAATACGTAACTTGGACCCCCTCCTTGATAACACATCGACGATCAGCGCAAAGTGTTTCGCGTTATCGTTTAGAGCCGACCCAAAGGAAAAGAAAGAACTGGAAGTTTCTGTCTTGCTTTTCCTGTTTTGAATGCTCCTTCACGCCATTCTGTCCGCGTGGTGAGTTGGGATACCGTTTTGCTAGGAAAACTTCTCCGGCACACACGGAGCCTGGAATCGACAGCGGGCCCATCAGTGGCGCGCCCAAAAATCGACTTTCATGCCCTCTTCAAACAACAACCGAAACAAGCGAAGTTTTATGTGCAATCATGTAAATGCCCAATCTCGTCCCTCTGTCAGAGGGCTGTTGGGGAGGCGTGTTTGTCCAAGGCGAAGATTCGCCCGCCGGGCTACACCTGCTACTAGAGTTTACTGCGCTGCCTATGGGTTCGATAGTCTGAGTTTTGGATATACAAATTGGCTCGTTTCACCAACACGTACCTTAATTTGTTTGTTAAGATATCGTTTAACTAGTCACAATCTTAAATGGTGAATGTTTTGTCACCGTGCAGTTTCAGTCTCAGTCTCAGTCTCAGTCTCAGCTAGTCTCAGTCGTGGCTCATATTCCGGGAAACTTTGCGCCACGCATAGATGCATGACGAAGGCAAACTATGCCACCTTCTGCGTGATCGTTTCCGGTGCTCAGGCAAGCATCTTAGAGCGGAAATCGATTCCGGTAGTGCACTAGAGTCCCCGGGGAGGGATAAATTAATTTTGGGACGCATTCGGGCAGCGGTGCACATTAGCCCGAAAACTTTGTGACAAGCGCTCGGTGGTGGGCTCGGTGGGTGCCGCTTCCGCTTCAGGAGGGATGGCACACCCATGCCACACAGCCGCACCCGAAATTTTGGCATAAATACTTTCGATAGGACAACAAAACCGGGCAATTACCCGGCCATACCAAGACGTTGTCGTCTTCCCGTTGCTGTAACCAATTAACTGAATATTCCGTTCCGGATGATCCCGGGCAAAACCGTGAAAGGGCCACAGAAAAATCTCTGGCATGGAACGGTGCTGGTGGCTGTGACGACAAACTTTTCCGATGCGATCGATGTGGACGTTGATTTATTCGGATTACTTCGGCTGCAGAATTACTAACGACCGAAGTTTGCGGGTCGGTTTTACATAATAAATACACACTCTCTATCTCTCTCTGTGCCTTTCTCGCTCTCACTCTGTTTGTGCCATGTTTGTGTCGTCCCGCACAAAAGTGACCTAAATATCGGTTATTTTATTTAAATATGTCCCTGTCATAGGAGAGTCGTAGCAGGGACAGCGATTATCCAGCCATTGGTGCCATTATGGCGTACAGCACGAGAGCACGAGAACGAAGTTGAACGGCTCGGAGAGATAATGTCCCGAAGTGGCTCATGTAGGAATGCTAATAACTTTACCGTAACATGAATCGTGGTCTGCTTAATAGAGCGTGACAGAAAGATCGTCATTAAAACGGTAACAGATAGGCTGTTGATGTAGTGAAGTTACTCGCTTCCAGTGTAATAAACACTTCCAAAATAGAACAGGACATTTGTGGTTCCCCAACTCGGATGTAAAATTAAACTCTTCTCCAAATGCCCTATACGTACAGCAGTGGCCCTACGAGGTGCCTCGGGCAACGATAGCTCCTTATCGATCCGATCCGCTTCGTGGTGTGCCACGTACATTACACAAATAATGCCCGACCACCCTTTGAGGGTTGCATTTTAAAGCATGAATTAATAATTGTACCGATCAATCCCGGGTCCGGGCGGCCCGGAGCTGCACTCGCCCGTTATCCACCCATGTGAATCGAAAACGGTGTAGCCCTTCGAAACGCCGTAAGGACCCCGAGAATGGGTTAAACCATCTCCGCTGCCTGTTTGCGTCACTTAATTTACAAAGCTATCCCTGGCTGGCAGCTGGCAGACACCAGCAGCAGCCCAGACTCCCAGCACAAAGGAAAGCCAACCGGCCAACGGAAGCCGCAGGCATTTAGGGAGAATTCATTAATTACAAGCGCACGAAAATTAAAGAAGGGCTGGGCGGCTGAGCGTTTTTGGTCGCTTTTGATCGCCCGCAGGTTAAGCGCTGCATATTTTATGTGCGGCGCGATGAGTCGGTAATGCCGTGGCTCTTAAGCGTTTCTAGCGTTTAGAGATGGTGAAATAAAAAGGACGTATAGGGAGGGGGCGGCGGCAACCAAGGATCTGGTCGTGCACCCAAGGTGGTGTTTATTTATTCAAAACCGAATGGGTGCCAGTGATCGGCTATCGAAGCGTATCTGTTTGAGGAGCTCCGACCAAAAAGTGTGCACATCGGGGTCAGCAGAACGGTGGTCTTTACGAGGAGTTGCTGTTGGCGAGGAAGATTCATTGAGGAGATTCAATCACCACATACGTTGGCTTTACGCTACGTTACTCTCTCGAGTGTGGTCTGATGGCAGCAGCGTCGAGCATAGCTTTTAATTAATTGACGTTCCGGTCGTGGTTTACATTCAACCCACTGTGGAACTATGCACTTTGGGCTCCGATTCCTACCGGATCCAAAGTGTTACTTACCGCATCGGGTGCAGCAATTAGAGAAATGGTCAACTAGAGTATCAGTGTCTGCGAATACCCTCGTGGCTGAGCCACGGAAACATGTTTTGCATGGCCTTTCTCCGGTTCCACAGCACAGTCGCTTCAAGGTCTTGAAAGCCGGGCAAGGAGAACAAAACTTTGGAACCTACGGAGGCACTCAATCAGGCCGAGAAAAAGGAATAAGCTGAGAAAAAAATAAAAAAAGGGGTATAAAACGGATGGGGTTCGGAACCCGCTTTTCCAAGCCACCCACCACTGACACCAATTCGTCCGCTTTGAGTGGCCAACATCTTTGCCAACGGAAAATCAATAACCTTCTGCTACGCGAATTCGAATTCCGTAATGCACACCCGAACGGTGGGGATTCAATCCTTCCGCCGGTTGGCTGGTGGATTCGTGAAGTCACGGTACGGTGAGCAGAACAGGTCCCTTACGGCGACGACTTCAGGACGTCATGAACATTTGTTTTTATTCGTTGTTTGCTCGCGCGAGCCATAAACGAATCTTTCGACGGAGTCTTCGTCGAATTGTCTGCCCAAAGCCGTGAACCGCGTGAAACGGCGCGCCCCTAGAACGTAAACAGAAGGGCGGCCGCCAAACGTCAGACGTTCAGCGCCGCACGGTGACGGCGATTGGTACCAAACAAAGCGCACTGTCGCGCGTTGCCATGGGCAACGGAAAACAACAAACAACCCGTGCCGACACTTCCCGTGCCCAAATCTCCTTCCGGAGACAGTTTCAGTGGCCAACGAAGAGTTGGTAGTGCGCCCGTTTTTGGTGATTTTTTTATCGCTCGCCACTAATTAAAAGTAAACAGTGCGCGGTCACCCGGCGCTCGGTGTGACATAACCTCGAAAGCGTGCTTGCGTGTGTCGTGTGAGGTGGTGAAGGCGAACCACAGCCAGATGGACGACTATATGCCCTCGCGGTACCAGCCGCTGGGGCGCATCGGCGAAGGCGTCCACGGGGTCGTCGTGAAGGCGCGCGATCTGCAGGCGGACGACAAGATTGTGGCCATCAAGAAGCTGTCGCTGCGGACCAAGTTCGGGGTGGTATCGCTGAACACGGTCCGGGAGATCCGCGCCTTGCAGCACTGTCGGTGTGATAACGTGAGTTACCGTCGGCCGCCACCGGCTCTGGGTTGACGTTCCGTGTTTGTTGACATTTCGGTAGGTGCTGGAGCTGCTTGACATGTACCCGGATCTGGCCGGCATCTCGCTGGTGTTCGAGTATATGCCCCACACGCTGCACAGCAAGCTGCGGGACGAGGAGAACCCGCTGTCCCGGGCCAGTGTCCGCCGGTACACGGCGATGTTGCTGCGGGGCCTGGCGTACCTGCACCGACTGCGGCTGATGCACCGGGACGTGAAGCCGGCCAATCTGCTGATCGACCGGCACGACGTGCTGAAGATAGCCGACTTCGGCCTGGCCCGTATCTACGCGGACGGGCAGCCGGACAAGCTGTACTCACCGCAGGTCGCCACCCGCTGGTACCGGGCACCGGAGATCCTGTGGGGCTGCCAGCGGTACGGGCCGCCCGTCGATCTGTGGGCCAGCGGGGCCGTGTTCGCCGAGATGCTGCGCGGTGTGCCGCTGTTTGCCGGCGCCACCGACATCGAGCAGCTCGCCCTGGTCGTGCGGACACTCGGTACGCCCAATCTGAAGGACTGGCCCGAGGTGCGAAGCCTGCCGGATTATAACAAAATCCGCTTTCCGAACGCGCGCGGCGAACGCTGGGAGGACATCTTCCCGAGCTGCACGACCCGCGACGAGCTCGGGCTGGTCGACGGGCTGGTGCGGTATAATCCCGCCAAGCGGTTGACGGCTGACGAGGTAAGGGTTTGGAGTGACTGTCGAGCCCCCTTTTTTCCCGGTCACGGCCCGGTAGCACCACCGCAGCACCTCCTTAATCCTGGCCCATCTACCGACTTCCTTCTTTCCGAGCGAAGGCGAAGGAGTCGCCGGGTTTCGTCGATCCGTCGATCCTCTCGCTTTGTGTGCTCGCTTGTCGTTTTCCATTATCGCAATGTCCATTCAAACCCCCAGCGCTTCCGGCGCACGTGCCTTGCCGGGCCGGCGGACGATAATGCCACCATTGCTCTAGGCTACGGTACCCGCTTTCGGTACCTTTTCACGTTTTTATACGCTAACGCTTCTCCTCCACCGTCGTCTAGGCCCTACTGCATCCGTACTTCGGCGAGGCGGGCGGTGAGTGAAAATTAATTCGCAACAGGCACCGCCACAGGTCCGTAGCCGGAAGGGGAACCACACCGCCGCAAGCGGTGGATCAGCATACTTCCGGCAGCCTATCAACGTAACACAAACATCGTCGTCCAGGCGCGGTGGGGAGGCGATGGCCTGTGACCTGTGACACCGGAGACGCCGCAGTCTGCGACGACGGCGACGACGACGACGAACCGAGTGAAGCAGATACGAGCGAACCGTGCACTCATCTCGGGCCAGCAGAGCATACACCATTAAATGGCAATGAACTTTCTGGCACTACTCAGTGCCCACCACCGCCCCATTTCACCGGGAGGTGTTACATCGTTGCAGTGCCGTGACGGCCCAGTTGACGACAACTACCGGCCGGACCGATGCAGACGGTGGAGGCGAAAGGAGAGGGTCGGCGCACACTTCAAAGTAGTACGGCGCCACCCGGAGTGCCAACCCATTTGCAGCTGAACCATTTCGACACGTGACCGGCAAAGAGGTACGTGTGCATGTGCAACGGGAACCGCGGACAGCGTCCGCTTGCCGGGGCTCCTTGCCGTGTGCTGTTTTCTTATTAATTTAAACGCTCATCCGAAGGCAGGAAGTCACCCGCCCACGGGCAGATAATGTGGGTTAAGGGATATAAATGGCCCACAGAAAACGATTTCTAGCGCCGGCGGTTTGATACGGACAGGAGCCAAAATCCAGTTTCTAATATTTATGGAACGTCCGGTGAGCTGACGCAGCATATCGTTCGTAGAATCCTTGCGATGAATATTGAATCACTTTTTCAGAATTGAATAAAATTTTGAGTAACCCGACGAAGACCCGTACTAAGATCCACTCAGTTCGAACCTTGACAGTGCATATCAACTGGCCGTTTAGTTGATGCTCAATGCGGATGTCCGTTCGAGTGAAAAAACGAATATTAGTAACTATCTTTGGCTGGTCGGTAGATGAAAGAATTGATGATCGTGGGAGAATCCCACCGCTGGTAGAATCTTATAGTGAACTCTGGTCATTTGAATCTGAAGCATAATGACTATCCTGGAGTAGTGAAATGATGAACTATGATGAGTATGACTGATGAACAATTTCAGAAGTTGTTGGATGCAAACCCAACTCAAACACAACAGCAATTGGCAGAAACACTTAATGTGTATCGAACGGCATTGCTCCATCGTTTAAAAGCCATGCTAAAGATTCGGAAGCTCCAAATATGGGTGCCACACAAAATGAGCGAAAAGCAAATGGAGCATTGCAAAACCATTTGTGAAATGTTTCTTCAACGCCACAAAAGGAATACGGTTTTGCTGAGCGGATGGGCAAACTGGCAAAGGAAACACGATTTATTTCGAAAAAATGCATGCGAAAAAAATTGTGCTCTGTGCGAGAGGTGGGACCTGGTTGATATAGTGTATCGTGAGCTACTAAAACCGTGTCAAACGGTGAATACAGATCGCTTAAAATCAGATCGCGCAAAAAATTAAGTAGTTAAATGCATTGATGGAAAACCGATCGGCATGGACCCGAAGATGCGGTAAAAGGAAAACTTATGGGCCTCAATAATCGAGAATGGTCTTCGAATTCAACTTATACACCTGGTACATTAAGTTATTAAATACACCGTGAACTAATTAATCAATGGTGTTGCCTGAAAAAGCCAACGGTGGTTTGCGCTCCCTTTGGGCACTAACAATCAATTCAAACACCTCTGGCTAGCTAAGGATTAGCTTCCCCGAGTGTCTGAGTGAAAATTTTCGATGCGATTTAGAAAAGATCAACACAGAACGATTAATTCTCCAGAAAATGCCTTGCGGTGAACGTAACAAATCCTCTTTTCTGTATTTAAAGTAGCCTCGATGGCAACAAAATAGAACAAAGTGTACACGAGCTGCTAGCTGGGCTTTGTCAAATGAAGCTGTTTCATTTCCGACCGATGACGGAAACGAACGATTAAGCTTTCTTTACTAATTGAATTATCTTCATTTTAAATCCCGAAGTGGTCGGCACCACCGGAAGGTGGGTGGCCCAAGTGCTCCATTATTGAACCCTTTCGTGCAGCAGCAGCAGCAGCAAAGTGATTCGGTGGGCCTCGGCCGGCCGGCCATTAATCGTTCGGCTTCGGAGTGAAAGTGATCTAATTATGCTGATCCGGCGTCGCGGCGGCATCGCCGTAAATGTCACGAGCGCACCCGCAACGTGGAGCCATCGGAAGTCGGAGGCAAAATTAAATATGATTCCACTTTGGGCGCCGCCGCCGACGACGACGACGACCGGTGGGCGCGCACCGGTCGTGATTTTCCGCGTCGTTACTCGAACTTTTCGCGTTAACTTCCCGGCAAGTGGCTGGCAGATTAATTGATTCAACAAATTATATCACCCCGAAATACGCCCCGTGGCCTGGCCGGAAGTTTGCAGTTTGCCGTTAAGCGGTGTTTGCATGCACACCATGCCCGCCTGCTTTCGATTGTTTTCTGACAGTTTTGTTCACCGAACTCAATTACGGCACCGACGAAGGGACACTAGTTGAGTCATCTTCTTTCTTTTTTTGCGAATTGCGCACATTACGCCTTTTTTACTTCGTTGCCGAGAGCGGTTGGTCAGTTGTCAGGGGCTTCGCGTGGAAAAAAAGAAGAATGCTGTCACTTTGACATTTGCTTCATTTTCATAACGCTATTTTGGATCCCCCATTTTTTCCGGCTGATCCCAGTATGCTTTGAAATTCTAATCCTTCGCGACACGATAGCGGAGTTTGGGGAGTTTGCCATTGTTGGCCTTTGGGTTGCAAAGTTTCGTCCGGGATTTCGGCCTTCCTTTTTTCCCGCTTCCAGGTAATTCCAAGTAAATCACCACCGACTGATGATAAAAAGTTGAAATATTAATCATGCTTTGTGTGCGCACGCGGGCCCGTCGAAAGGGTCTTGGGCGCATTTTTTCCCTAGCTTTCTTTAGACGCCTTCGACAGTGTCCTTTTTGGGCCAGGCCTACCGTCGGGACCTGAGAAGGAAACCATGGCGCTTCGCGTTCGATTTCTTCTCTGTGCCTACGGTGTGCCCTGGGCACGTGTGCCAGCCGACCCAGCCCAAATAAACGCGTCAACCGGTTGGCGGCCTGTCGGGGCATAAACATTAAATATTTAACCACAAAATGGCGCCGTTTAGCGCCATTCTTCGGCGTCGCTAACGGTCCGTTCGCTGGCCAACCTGTCCGACTGCATTCCGGCCCTTTCTTTTCGCTCCTTTTGCAGGCCCCGTTCGGGGTGGACTTCACGGCGTAAGTAGACAGCCTTAAGCCTCCATCCCACATCCCGACCCCGGGGCACGGAGCTCGTTACACGAAGCCACATTTCGCGGGCCCAAAAGTGTCGTTCGGTGGCAAACTCGGAGATGGTTTCGGCGAATTCCTCGGTCGGTCACGCTGCTTCGCTCGCTACTCGCCGCTGATGGCAATTCGGTTCCGGTGGCGATGGACCTCGCCTCGGTACTTACTCCTTTCGCTGCGGTCACCATCGATTTCCGTCGAGCCCGCGGAGGCTGTGGGGACCTTTATGGCAGGCAGATACGGCACAACTGCGCCGTTTTACGATTTTTATTGTTCGCAAACACGTTTTGTTTGGCCGGGAAAAGAAGGGGAATAAAATGTGGTTCGCCCGATGCTGATGGCCAGATGGAGACGCTATAAAACGTGGCGGTCGCTGTGGGTTGCGTTTTTACTTTCCGTTTCTTTTTCTGTTGTAAGCCGCAACCTCCGGTTCGTAAGGCTCCGCGACCCAGATCGGTGCCGGAAGGTCGGAAGATCGGTTTTGAAAATTCTTTTCGCTCGACCAACCGGCCGCTGGAAATGATTCCATTTGATTGAGATACGATAATCGTGACACCGATTGGCACCGGACCGGATTCCCGTGCGCTCGACCGTGACTGTGGATCGGCTTTCGCCGGAAGGGATTTTTTTTTCGCTGCCAATGGATCTTTCTGGTCGGCCCTGAAAACTTCACACGATTTGCCGTTCTTGTTTTCCCCAACTAGGGCGAAGGCCGTAGAAACCGTCCCTTCCGGTTCCTCGGTACAATGGCTGCACGGGTCTCCGATTTGATCAGGTTTTTGGTGCCCGCGACCGGTCCCTGGTTAGGTTTTTCCTTTTTTCCTCGCCCAATCCGATTTCGGGGCTCGGAGTTCGCCGTGGGACCTTTCGTTGCGGAATCGAGTTAGGACATCGGGTCCCGCTCGAAGCCGCGCACTGATTGACTTTCAACAACAACAGAATGGCCCCGGTAAAAACCGAACGAACACCGGCACCGGATGATAACGCCACCCGGACACGCCATTAAAGGACAGATGTTATTCCTTCTCCAACCCCCGGCGGCTCGAGCCGGGGGACATCGTAACGGGCAGAGGGATCCCGTGGGCGTTAGCCCGAATTCTTTACCGCACCGAAGGGCCTACCACTACCGCTACCGGCATATCCTTCGCTCGGAAGGAAAAGAGACGGCACGATCGGGGCAGCGACATTCCGTGGTAATTCAATCAGCACTTCAACCCTGACAGGCTGTGATTTTTATACGGCCCGACTTATCCCCGGCAACCGGCCGAATGCAAAGCGAACTATCGGCCTCGAACTGTGGGCCTCGTGGAGATGGAAAACAAAACAAAGAGGCAGGAACCAATAAAGCAACGATCATCACATTTCATGGCGAGGTCCGTGATGGCGACAGATAACCTCGCCATCGACCAAATCCCGTCGATTTAGCAGTTCGACAAAGTTTTCACGGGTGGCCGAATGGGTTGCCGATTTTTCGGGTCAGCGGGAAGAGGGTTTCGAGTTTTTTTTGTCCCTCCGGTGCGCGACAGGGCAGGACTTCCCATATTAGTTTCAGTGTTTTCAACATGGACACGGCTTCTTGAGCCGGACATTGTTCGTCCTCTTTTTGCTTGTTATTTTACAAGCTTGAACCGCAGCGGAACCGCAAATACTATTTTATTCTTCTATTCGCAAAATTTCTTACAAATACTATTTTATTAGTATTGACCGGATTACGACAAACACAAATTGTTTGTGACCAATTACAAACTCATGAACATAACCATTACTTTGACTTCAAGGGTCCTTCGGCTTTAGCTGTCGACATTACTGAGCCGTTCAGTTATAGTTTTCAGAAAAACACATGCCTTTTGTTCCAATTAGCTTGCCAACCTCACCATTGTTTCGTCACACTCCGATAATGAAGTGACAATACATAGGCTGCGTTGTATTTACATGCATCGTCGTTATGGTCACGAGGACACGGTGCGTGAAAGGCCGTTCACAGGAAAACTGGTTGTATTTAATTCTCGTAATTCCTTCCCGGGTCCATCGGGCCACTGTGGGCTTATTTCATAATTATGTTTCGCAGGGCTGACAATGTAATTTTCAAGAGATTACGCTCGAATATGGAAAACCGATTATCGGGTTCAGTTATAGGTTAATCTTATTTAGTTGGCCGTTCGTAAAGAATCTCATTAAAACAGTCAATCAGTCGCTCCAAACTTCGCTTGTCGCATTTTCACACGTGTCGCTTATGGGATTGGTACATTCTACCCTTAGCGACGTCGACTGGCCAGGAAAGATTTACAGGACATCCACAAGCATAACTCATCGCAAAATGTTGTTATTAAATCCCACCAGCAGCAGCTGATGGCGAAAACTAGAGCGCATAAACTGGCCATTTAAAATTTAATCGATTTACACTTAGCGGAGCAAACCAAGGCCGGTTCTGGGCACGTTCAAGCCTCGAATTTGCGCACCGGAGGCTGGATAAAAATTACAAATGTGGCCAATATTTCACGGTGGAGCATTGCCGCCGGTTAGCTTCGCACGAATCTTAAGACAGAAGCAAGATTTGCTGCGTCCACATTTAATAACTGTGAAACGTTGTTTATTGAGACCGGTTCCACCGACGCGGCACCACGCCCTATTCGGTGTGGCTCACATTCGCGTACGATTGCGCCGAAAACAAAACGGAAACAAAAGTTAGGCCCGGCAACCGGCCCCACCTTCCCCAACAAACCCGAGGCTTTGGTGGGCTTTCCCTTTTTATTCTCGTCCAACGACTCGCACATCCTTCACGCGGGGGGCGCACGGAGTTCCGGAGTTACGAGAGTTAGTGCGTAAGCACTGCGTAATGAGGTACCGAAATGTACTTCTCACACACAGCGGGGCAGTAAACTCGAATGTTTTCGGGTGGGCCACATCATCCCGGGGGGTTTACCGGGGCTGATCCTTCGCGAGTAATAAACTTTCTACTTAAAGTATTATCATTTCCTTGCCGTGCCTTCATTAAGGCGGGTAACCGAGTTTCGTCTTTAAGAGTTTTGGTGCGCCTTGGCCACGCTGACCTGCTTTGTACAAAGGAAGACTGCGAGGCCGTGTCGTGGCCTTTAAACTCATGAGATCCAAAATTGTACGCGGCTCGAGCTGCGAAGCGATGAAACGTTTTGTGGCTCTGGCATTTGCAAACGATGAACGATTGTTTCGGTTTTGGAGGGTCAAATTATTCGGCAATGGAAGCTCTACTGGGATCAAGGGACTCCTGGGCCACGGGGTGCGAACAGTCGGTGTCAATTACCATCTCCAGAGAGTGGCCGTCCTGGGACTCAAGCAGGACACCGCATGCTTCAGCTGATCCAATAACAAAAATTTATCTCAAGCTAGACGTTGTTGTTCGAAAAGTGTTTCAATTCATCATTCGGGCTCGTGGGGCACGTTTAATGCCATCGCCCGTCTCTCGCGGGAATCCGCTCCGGTTTTCTGTCGTAGCCAATGGTTGTTTAATTAAATAGTGTAGTTCGTACTTTACCGGTCGCCACGGGCCACGGGTCCCAGCGGAGCATTTTGTGTGATTCATTCGATGCAATAATATGGCGGCTGCCTAGTGGAATGCAGAGTGAATGTTTTGTTTACTGTAGAATCAGCCGTTCGCTGTAATACGGCGGTGATGAAGCATTCAAACGCAGTGGAATGCCGTTTTACTAAATATGACGCAAATGTCGGGGAATGGGCAGCATAGGCAGTGCATTCCAGTTTCCGATTGTCTACCTTCAAACGAATGCTTGACGGGGTGGCACTCGAATTGTCGAACACAATTTGGCCGTAAATTAAGGATCAAACTTTCACGAACTTCTTACCCAAAGGCTTCTGCAGTTGTGAATGTATTTGAATGTAGATAATTTAATGCTTCTCACTTTATTAAATGATTGCTGAATCTTTTACATAATTTGTCCGGTTAGTAGAACACAGCCTCGGGGAGACTTAAAAGGGGCAGACCAGAAAACGCGTGCAGATATGATAATGATCAGATGTCAATTTTTGGGTCTATTTATTTAAATTAGTTTCTCACTTCCAGCTATCGGTGCTACAACATGCCACCCCCAACTGGCCACCACCAGCGTTGGCCGTGCAGCAAGTTCTTGATCCCGTTCGAAAACAAATTGCGGCGGGAAGTCTATGGGACGGGCTTTGAGCACGACCAGACCACTCCGCAATGTATCTTCATTATCAAGCCCGGGACGGAGTCGCAAAACTTCCTCGCACTTACCCACTACTACCCCGGGGCCGGTAAACAGACGCACCAAGCAACGCGATTATAGGGCAGGATAATGTGTAAACTGAAGCCATTCGAAACTTTGAAGATGATTAATTTTCTCCGGGTTAATTTTAATTTTCTCTCGCGGGCGCGAGTGCGCCAGATACGCGGAACGCGTTTACTTGGATTCCCAGACGGAAAGACGGCTTTTCGATCCGCTTTCCGAAAAGTTCTCCGTGTTGTTGCAGAGGCCACCGTTTCTTGTTTCTTGTTTGTTCGGCGCTCCAATTACGGGCACCGGCACTATAGCTTAATGCGCTTTCATCCTTTCGCAGCGCCATTACAAGAGCGAGCGTTCGAAGAACACCCATCATCAAACTACAGCCGGAGTCTTTGTGGGCGGAATGAAGTGCTCCGATACGTTCTCTCTATCTCTTCCACGGTCCTGCAATTCGCTGTAGATGATGAAAGGCAATAAAATGAGGTTCCATTGCGATGCTAGACGCCGGTTTTTATGGGACAAAGTTAGAATTAGGACCACCGGAAACCACACTCCACTTGTTGTTGTCAATTCAACTAATTAGTCGTAGAACCCGCCCATACTTACCGTCTGCATTTGAACAACGCCACACGCACGTCAACATTTACAACACTGTAGAAGATGATACGGCAGTTCATCTTCATAACACGCACCCGGCCTTTGACGGGCCAAAGTACGATCTTCCACAGTAACATTATGACGATCGTAATATAAAATCACAAAAATGAAACCACAACCCGTACGCCGTACGCCGATCGATGGAATATGTCATCCACCGTTAACTCTTAACCGCTACCTACCATCCACCGACCGCGGCTCGGTTGCTTTATCCTGCGACCCTCTGCAGCATCTTTTTCGGATCCCTTTTCGCCCTGGCCACGGCCAATCGACAGAAATACACATAAAAGTATATGCGAGACACTATTGTCGTTTCGTTATGAACCATTTCTTTTTACAACATTTGCTTATCGCCAAAACACACAACACGCGCGCGCCCACCCGCCCGCCAGCTTGCGAACTTTGGCGCGGACACTCTTCCTAGCGATGCCCGCGGCTTTGCATCAAACGGGTCCGGTGGTTTCGGGAGGGTTCTTTTCGTAACATTTTTGCCCTAGGCTTTTGCCACCCCGATTTCTGGCTTCAACATGCTGCGGCCCGGGCCGCAGGCAGCTAGCCCCGGCTACGACGTCCTTCTTCCTCGGGCGACCTCACCACGCGACCCTTGCGCAAAACAACCGGTTCGCCGATGGACACGAAAGTCTGCTCCACATCGTGCTGCTTTTCATCACATATGTTTCGGTTTTGCTGCGGTTTATTTCTTTGTCTCTCGCATTTCGTTTGTTTTTTTCGTGACCTATTATACAAATACCATCAAAAGGGCTAATGCCATGCCGTTGTAAATATATGTATTTATCATATCTGCGTCTGTGTTTGTGTATATGATTTATGCGTTACGCGTCCACTATTTCCATTTCTTTCTGCGAGCGTCTAGAATCCGAAAGTCCTAAGTAAGCGACCACCGGGAGAGCTTGTCCACGGGCCGGCCTTGCGCGTGCATTATGATTAATGCTATCCCTTTTCTGTCTCTCTTTCCCTATCTCTCTGTGCTATGTCGCGCAAACGTCCCATAACAAAACGACATACTAATAACAACGGACCGAGCGAGCGGCGCGTGTAGTAAATGCTTTAAATTAGCTCTAAATTAGCGATGAATTGCTTGTTCGTTTCCGGTTCCTGCTCCCGGGTCCTTAAATAGTGGAAAACAAAAGGGGACAAAACAAAGCGTAACCACTAAAACCTATCGTATCTCCCTATAGCAGTGATTGCCGGATAGCGTATGCCGTGTGTCGTCCGTCGTCGTATCGATTTGAAATCATTTGGCAGGAGGAGGCGGGAGCGCGGCAAGCATGCAGCATGAGGAGGATAATTAAACCGTGGCACCACGATCGATACACGGAACGGATTGTTGCCCAGCATGGCCGCGTTCGCAGGGAACAACGGTGCCCACACATACCGTGCACACAACAACAGAGGACCGAGCTAGGACAGAGTGACCGGATTTCTTCAGGTCTTAAGGTCATCCCGCGCGGCTACCCAAAACAAACTGCAGCGATTCAACACAACTTCTTGCAACCTCGCCCCGCCGAGGACATTCATTTTTCTTCCGTTCAGCACTCAATTATTGGAGCTATGAACGAGCCGGAACAGCAGCAGCCGTTGTACCTTCCGTTGCCATAAACACTCAGAGACGGAGACCACTGTGACGGCAAGTGAACACCATGGCCATTGGGCTCATAAATTATTCACTTATCGACCATACCCGACGGTGCCGGAGACCGGAAGGTGTGGGCCACGCCGCACACCGCGGGCCCAGATAGTTATGCCGAGTGGTGACAACGGCCAACTGACCAGCGGATGGAAGCGTTTGAAGCGCAAGATGGGTCATCTCTCTCTCTTGTTAGCATTTCGTTACTTATTATGCCGTATTCCGTGCACACGGGAAGGTGCATAAAATATGCAGAACGATGCGATGGCCAAATGCCGGCGAGAGCGCCGGCGGCAGCAGAGTGCAGGAAATGCAAAACTATCTTGAATCCCAAAGTCCACTCCAGGCCGCGGGCGCGTGCTGCGGTATGCACCATCGAGAACCATCGTTACAGGGCAACTGAGTGGCCCCGCACAGTGACAGGCAAATGGCAACAGGGTAAGTGGTTTATTGAAAAATTAACCAACCAACAGCCGGTACTCCGGATGGAAGCCGGACGGCGGAAGAAGAAATATTCAAAACTTGGAATAACACATTTACGAAAGTCCCCGGTCCTTGTGCTGCAAAACAATGCAACCGAAGTTCACGTCCCGATAGACTACGAGACGATTGGCGCGTATGGAGTACGGCAGTTCCAATGCCGTGTATTGGTTCTACCATCCACAGAAATCAATCCCTACGTCAACCTTCATCAACAACCGAACCGCAAAGCCATTTTAAAAGGGTTTCCTAATGATTTACCTCGTCTGTCTGTCGCTGTTCGTTGTGTGTGCTCACGAGAAACGCGGGCCAAGCTGGCGAGGCCACTAAATGCGGTGTGCTCGGCGCCTTCTACTAATATTGCATCTACCGTGAACCGGTGCGTGTTTGTCCCATGAAACGTAATAAATAGGCATTGGAGTGAAGCAAGGGCCACTAGGCAATGACAGTGGTGAAAGTTGATAATAACGACGTAAAAGGATAATTGAAATTTTCCTCCATAATGAGGCGACCGCTTCCGTCGTCGTCGTTGTTTCCGATTCGTGTGTATTCTCTTGCTTCCGTTTGCAGCTATTCGTGTTTTGTGAAAGCACGGCACAGTCGTTACGTTGCGCGTACGGTGTTGGCCACACTTTCTTGGACACGCATTGTTTCGCTAACTAAATATAAATAAGTTACCATTCTAAGACGCAAGATAAATGAGGCTATATTGTGTCCGTCGTAGTTGCAAAGTTTGCTCACATCTTTTGCAATTGGTTTTTGTTGTTTCTTTTCGTTTTCTTTAGCTTTCTTCCCGTAACTCTCGACGAGGAGGCCCTTCTCGTTGGAGGGTTTCTTTTTTATTTTTTGCCGGATGTGCGGCGCTTCCGCAATCGCCGGAACCGAAAGTTCAACCGTTCCTGGCTAGGAGACGGACAGTTGGAGGCGAAAGCCGGAAAGCAAAACATGGTCCCCTTCCCCCCTACCGGCCCGGATGTGGCAATGGACCACGTGATGGTGCGGCATGCCGACTGGCACCCGGGAGCCACACACTCACCAAAGTTGGCCGACATCGGTCAGAAGTGGAAGGTGAAACGATAAGCAGAAGATGATACACAACCCGAATTGATTGCGTGATTGCGCGAGCTCCTTTCCGACGTCGGAAAGGGAGAGAGAGAGAGAGATAGATAGATAGAGGAATTAAGGGAAGGAAAAGTTGAAGGAAACCGTAGGCCCGCCACGCACTGAGAGAGGTGTTTTGCCGTGGTCCTACTCCGGGCGCCGTTTGGACGGTGGCACCAGATGGGGCGGCAGGGCGATCGGCAGCTCGTTGCCATCCATTTTGACGTTGATTAAATGCATCGCCAGTGCGAACTCCTCGATGTCCAGGAACCCGTCCTGGTCGTAGTCGGAAAGTTTCCAAATCTTGCTCAGCACGTTGTTCGGCAGCTTCGATTTGATCAGCTGCGACTTGGCAGCTGAAATGGATTGACGCGAGCAACGTGCAAACGCAGGTCAGTCCGCCGGGCACCCCGGAACGGAAACGGAGGCCATCGAAGCGCGTCGGCGGCGAGGGGCAGGAAGTAGAACGGAAAAGAGAAAAGAAGAAGAACGCATTAGGGAAACCGCCATTAAATCGAAGGGAACGTTTGATTAATCACAAACAGCCACTGTTAGGGATGTGTGCGAGAGAGGGAACAGAAAACCGATTTCTCGGTTCCGTAATGGCGGCGTGATTGCGATTGCGAGACGACGCCACGCCACGGGGCCTCTCGCCTGACACACTTACCAGCACCGGAAATCTTTCCATCCACCGGCTGCAGTGACTCGAAGATGGGATCGGTGCGGGCCCGATCGCGATTGCAAATCCAGTCCACCTCGCCGTACCCGGCGTCGATTCCTTCGCCCTTCCGGTAGCCGAACGGCGAGATGACATCCTCCACTCCGTCGAAAGCGCCACCTGGTGGAACGAGAGAGAGATAGAGAAAGAGAGAGAAGAAACACGCGTGAAAGATCCGTGAAAGCAACCACAACCACAACCGAACCTGTCGTTTACGATCACCCGAAATACACGTCGGAAATGGAAATCGGAGGCCCGATTCCTTTGTGGGAAGGGGGCACCATTTCTCTTATCTTTCTCTACTTGCGTCCAATTTCAGAATAATACACGTTTAGAGGCGTACAAAACATACAGCAGCCCGGACCGACAATCAGACTGATTACCCAGGCATATCAATTTACAGAGGCAAACAAACAAACAAACATAAACATAACAAGGATGGTTCACAGGAGGGCAGTGTGGTGCCAATTTATGCAGATAGACCAAATAGTGTGCCCAATTCTTGAGTGGGGAAGTTTGGCGGGGAGTTGGACAAAAGGGAGTGCCGATACACCGGTGAGATCCAAATGATGAAATGGCCGGACAGAGGATACACAGACAGCGATCGAAAATGACTTTAAACAAAACTAAAACAGCACCGAAACGGAAATAACGTAATAAAATAGTATTAAAAAGTAAAAGGATATCATCGAACCTGTCAGCAGGAGGTGCCCCAAAAAGTTCGCTCCCGTCGTCGCCGTTCCATTGGATTGTCCTGAAGGAAGGCAACATAGTTTGCTTTAAGGCGAGAGTGCTCTTATTTATTTAAAGCCAACACACACCACACAACATATTGACTGCTGGCAGCAACTTTGATGACTGGCTGACAGAGGGACGCATAGAGAGAGAATGAAAGAGGTCGAGAGAGAGAGAGACGGGCCGATGGTGCAGGAACGTGGGGCCGACGTGTGTATGTTTGCCGATGACGATGACGACGATGACGACGACGAGGAAGCCCCAACTTGTGGGGGGGATGCAAAGTTTTCCACCGTAACAAAGGCGAGAGCGCACAGGGATGTGGCCCACAGCGAACCCCTCTCGTTGTTAAATATTTAACTCCCAAGACCACTTCTCCCAGGGAACAACAAACCAGCAGGTCCTCTTGGAGGACCCGTAGCACAAAGAAAGAGCGAGAGAGAAAGATAGAGAGAGGAAGAGTTGCCCTTTATCGCCTGCTGGTGGATTCAGGTTTCCGCTTTCGATGTTGGATTTTCCCGGACAACATTGTTTGCAACACCAAAACCCGAACCCCGACCCTGTAAGAAGCTTGGCCCCCCACCCCTCGTGAAATAATGCTCGGGCGAGAAAAGCTCAACATTATCTTGCGGCACAACGCCTCAAGGCTTGCGCCAAAAAGAAAAACGAACACACATATTATTTAACCGGTCGGTCAATAAGTGGTTAAGTTAAATTTTAAAGCCACACTCTTTACACACCTCCGTCGATACAAGAAATTCGTGGCGGAGTTGGAACTAGATTCGCACTGTTAAATAACGATTTAACTCGGACTTTGTATTTTGGATAGTTTCCTGAAACCTTCCCAAAACATGCTCTACTGGTTTGCTCTACTGGTTACTGTCTTGTTCGGACAGTTGTGTATTTCTGATCGAGTTTGAAGCAATGGTTGCTTGGATGGCGCCCAGACGATTGATTATTGCTCACGACGTATTTTAACAATCTACTTTTCATACCGCCTATGAAACATTTTACGCATTGATTACTATTCTACATTTATGTTACTAGAGTGTCAGTAATCTAAAATGAAGTAGCATCTCAATTTCCCTTCATGGTTTGAACCACTTTTCACTTATCGCCAACAGCAGCTAGAAACACCTTTCGAGCGCGTCACACAACTGTTGCTTCGTTTGACTAAAAACATGTTTCATTGACAAGCGAAAACTGCACTTCTTGACACAAGTTTGGTGTCAAATTAACAAGTAGTGCCGAAATCACCTAAATTGTAAATGGACAGATGATGATCTAACTGCCAAACCCAACCCTTTTTTTCTAATGAGAGCTGTTTAAAACCACATCATCATTCTAGGCCCCACTCTACTCCAGTTTAAGTATTTAATGGCCAACTCGATACCTTTGCTTTTAACGATGGAGACTATGTTCCTCTGAACCGATGTAAATGTTGACGAAAACTGGAATATGATGCTAGTGGCGTGGAATTACGTAAGGAGACTTTTTCCTCTCACTCCCTGCTGGGCTGCTGTCCACACCTGTGCCACAGCCACCGGATGCTGTTCTAATGGTTGTCATCGCTCTGGAGGAAAAATGGTTTCCCACCGCGTGAACGTGAAGAGAATTTTTCAAGGACCTCCGCCGAGTCCTTGCGTTTTATCGTACAATACAATGGCAGCGTGGCACACTGCCGCGGTTTGCCGCTTCACATCGTGAGTTTCCCTCTTTCTGGTTCTGGAGAATTACGTAAGCAGTGTTGGGGAAAAAAGCCACCAGAAGCCTTTTTTATTGTTGCCTGAAGAATTTTTTCATGGAATCGCGATTTAAAAATGCCAACGCCCGGTTTTATTATGGCTACCGATTACGATTCAATACTTACATCACCCACAGGGCGCTACTGTTGGTAGGTGAGAACAGCAAAATAAACAATCCACCCGATTCGCTCTCTCTCTTTCTTCCTATCGAATTCCACAATACATGGGCCACCAGGCGCCTCCATCGAGCCGCATCCACGCGGGTGCGTCGTCAAAATGCTATTGAATCACTTCCCGAAAACTGTGGGAACGATTTTACAACCGCGGCACATCGTAAAACGCGGTTGTTCCGATTGGTGGCCCGAGAGATTGCACGTATTATTTGTAAAACGTGCACTTTCGCGCGACACGACTCGAAAGCTGTCACCGTTCGCGTTTTAATGTCCGCCTAATAATGCCTTCATAATACCAATATTAGTGGCCGCCTATGCTGCTGGTGGCAAACACCGATTTGGGGACTTTTTTATGACACACACTTGGCCCTCGCGGGCAGCGGCAGTTCAAACACTTCTCTGCTGGAATAGAGAAACAGAGCGGAAATCGTAACGAAGGGTTTGTGATGGCGGGTGGTGGTATATGGCTGGCAAATTTAGATTGATATCATTCGACAGCCGAGCGAAATGGGCTTCAACCGGTCCTTTCCAATGAGTATGTATCGATTTATACGACGGCAGGCAGCACGGGCTTGCAAACCCTGAACCCCGAAGCCTGAGGCCGTGAAAAAAAGACGATAAGGTTCAAAATTCACATATTCCTCTTTTGATCGGTGTGCTAGGGTTGCGGACCGTCCTGTGCTAGAACGGTTCTAATGAGAGACCATAAACTAGGCTCTTTATGATAAGCCGTCACACCGGAGGCCGAACCTGTGAAACAATTTCCGCCAAATTGGTTCACCATCATTATTATGCTCATCGATTGCACCTAATATGGTTATCAAGCCAATAATGAGTTAATAAATTTGATCTAATCCAATTTCAATTATTCATTACCGAGATCCGGTGCACAGTTTCATAGTTCTCGATACCCAGTGTGGCAAGTGTTAATACTCTGTGTTTCAATTTCGGTGGTTTGGTGGTTCCTCCATCCCATCCTGGATCAGAAGGCAACCGGACTAGGACCCAGACTGCAAAAAAGCTACTGCCGTGCAAAGTGTTGTAATAACTTTCCTCGGTGGTTTATGTAGGGGGGCGCATAACACACGGCTCAGTGCTGAATTGCAATAACCTTTTAGCTGATTGAATCAACCCATTCATCATCCGATTCGCGTATCCGCACTTCCTCTTCCGCTTATTATTGCCACGATTCGATTTTAGAAGAAAAAAACAGCGAGGAAAACGGTACGTCGAACAAGCGAATATTCCGTACGCCGCCAGCGGATCGCCGTTATTGCATCGCAAATCATCATCGCAGCATAACGCGGGTGGCGAGGCGCAAAAAAACAGAGGCATCACCTGTAGATATGCTGCCGCTTGCATTCGTTCAAAGCATCTCGCGCTGTTCCCGGTTACAACAACCCATTAGCGTAATGGGGCCGGCGGCGGCTCTGCTGCTGCACTCGACCTGCGGCGGCAGACAGCATCGATGATAAAATGGATCACTTTGAATATCGCTCTGGCACAGACGAGTCCTGCGCCCCACGGTGCGGAAGCGAATGGAAGAGAAATAATATTGTACTTGGCCCGAACAGCACCAAATCGATATGGTGGGAAAATGGTGGACTCGTGTAGCGATAGCCATCCATTTTTCGCTCATCAAAGTAACGTACAGAAATATGATAAACTATGCATCGTGTATTCGTATTCGATTCCACTTAGTTTGACCTTACAAAAATATAGAAAAATAACATCCCGAAAATGGGAGGTATTTGGAAAAGGCAAATTCCAAAACTAGATTATCTGTTTCACCTCTTCTCAAAAGTCGCAGTTGTCAGCCTCAGTTCAACGGTTTACAAGTACAATACTGCAAACAGTATTATTACAAACATATTAAAACAAGGATTTGAGGGATCCTGATTTAAATTAAACATAGTTTTACGTTTTCTTCTTTGAGATAAAGCATAAATACTCAAAATCATGTCAACGCACGCTCATATCAGTAATTACAATATTAAAAAACCAAAAATATAGATTCGTATAAAGTTGATAATTAAATTGTCGACTGCCGACGGATTGAGATGTTATGAGATGTTGAGATTGAGATGAGATGTAAATGTCATCTATTTGGCGATTTCCAATGTTTCTTACTTACTTCTTTGCAATTGTCGAAATTGCCGGTGCAACAACATTGCCATATTTGGCACATGTTGAACTTACTGAACGAATGTCAAACCCAAATCACATCATACCGTACACTTTATGGAACGAAAAGGTGATTTTTAACATGAGTTTTGGGATCGTTATCCACGCCGCACGAACAGAGGTAACTTTGATGTGATGTCCTGAAGGGTTGTGATAACTGACACAAGGGCGCACCGACGTTTCACTGAGCAATCGATCGTAGCGTGCTACGATTGCTAAATAAAGAAGCGATTTTTCTAAGCGTTCAGTTGATGAGAAATGATCATGTGAAATGTGGGGTACAAACGGGACCATGATTTCGCTTCCAAATTTGTGAGTCCTTGATCGATATCCTTTACACCAACGTTTCGAATGTAGCAAAACAAACGAGAAACGACTTCATAAACGATAAAAAAAAGTCGTAAATCTACAATGAAACAGATTGCAAAAGAGCCCATTCTGACAAACGGTTGCCGGACCGGAATACAAATAGTAGTGAATCAGGCCCAGAATGCCAGCATGGCTCGGAAGCGTTACAGCGAAATCCAACGGTGCGGAAAATAAACGGCAAACGATTAGTCATAAATTTGTTTCCATTTTTCCGCGCGGCCGAATGTGATTTCGGAAATCTCTGTTCATCTGCTCACGTCCTCCGGTGGGGTTGTGTCGTTTGCAAATTGAATGAAGTATTCCAAGTGCATCATTACGGACAAATGGTTCGCATAATGCAACCCAACCACATCACCGTTCCACACACAGCCCCGCAGACATGATACGCTTTCCAAACGATAAACCACCAAGTTAACGCCGCTCAAAAGGTAAATAATGTCAGGGGACTTCTTACTGGCTGCACGGGGTGTGTGAGTGGTGTCACAGATGATTTGTGGTACACCGTGCCACGGTGCCATCAAGAATCCACCGCTTTCTCTGCCCCCGTTCCGCCGCTGCGAAGCATGATTTGAATTTTTAACATAAAGACGCCAACATCACTCACTCGGCACGGGGATACCGTCCGCGCAACCCGCATCTAAGGCAACCCCCGCTCAGTTATCGTACAGTTTTGGACACCGTGAGGTGCGGCCTGCACCAAATGGAGCCACAGCCACCCTCAGGCGACTGACTGTGGAGTTTATAGCCCCCCTTATGGGTCGCTTCTCTTGTGGACTTATTATTTTACGTACTGTCACTGTAACCGGGGATCCTCGGCAGTCCCCGGGAGTCGCTCCCCGCTTGCTTCTTACTCCGTCACGCTGGCCAACCGAAACACGTTCCGTCGTGCGTAAGTGCGGGCGCGATGATCGCCCGGTGGCTGGATGGTAATCTCGATCCAAATCCTGTGATCCGCCGATACTTCCCC
>NC_071286.1:24346987-24508066 GCF_943735745.2 Anopheles bellator
TGGTCGAACGTCGAATGCAGCCCGTAGATCGTCTCGTTCTTGCGGAACATATCATTCACATCCCAACCGTCCGCGTTCGCGTCCAGCTCGAGGCTGTGGTCGCCGTGATCGCCATTCAAACCGCTGCCGCCGCTTGCGTCCCACGGTTCGAGCTCCCGGTCCTCTAGCCAGCTCGTACCGTTGCACCGCGAGATGGCCGTGTCGGTTTTGAACGTGTCGCGCGTGGCGTATTCTGGATCCACGTCCTTCGCCGCGATCGTCACAATATCGTTCGGCTTGAAGATCAACCGCTCGACGAACGTTTCGACAATGATTTTCGTCTTCTGATCCGGCCCTACCTCAACGCGATGTGCCATTTCCAGCACAATCTAACGGAAAAAAGAACAGGGTTTAGAACGAGCGATCTAGTTAGCGGCGTTAGCGTGGCCACCAGACTTTGGGGAAAGTCAGGTGCATGCCGCATCTCACCTGAAACTGTGACGAGAACGTCCGGAACACTCCTTCGTATATGTGCCCGGCTGGTGTTTGGATTTGCACAACATTGCCGACGTGTGATGTGGCCGCATGCATAAATGGGGGATTGTTGTAAATACCTTCTGCTTGGATCGATCGCTGCCTCTGGGTCCTGACCATATCGAGAAATATAAAGAGAGGGAGAGCAAAAGTTAACCAAAACCAATATTACCTCTGTATGAATGGAGAAAAGGCTTGTGGTCATTACAGTTTTCATAATGAGTAACAGAACGTAGTGTCTACAATCAGCAAGTGTTTAAATAAATATTTAAAAATAATTAAAATTTCTCTAAAAAACAAAACTTCTCATCACATATACAGATAAGAAACCTTCCAAACACAAAAGGGTGCCGAAGTCTCAACATATGATTGAACATAAAAAATCGATTATCTTAGTAGCGCGATGGTGGTCAACAAATCTTGCGGTAAACAAGTATTTATCAGCTACAGCGCAATAGAAACGGCACCCGTAAGCACAACAACATGAATCACGAATGGCGGAAGGTCAATGTACCGGCAAATAATTGTGGTGTGCCATCGTGACGACGGCGGTTGCAGGACAGACAGAATATCACAGATGCTGCTCCTCGTCCATTGAAAAAACTTGATAGAAATGCCAATTTGACTAAATAGCGCGCGTTTGTCCGTACTTTACGCCACTGGAACTGTTGTTGCTGTTGGCAGGCCGTCGCCCAGTGCAGTTTCGCCCCCGTGCCAGTTGGGTGCAGCGCAAAACTTACGAAGCTACGCACCACTTATTCAACCGAAGAAATGGCGAATATTTTGTGCATCTCTCGGTGTAGTGTACTTGGTTTTCCGCATTAAGTCGCGGCTGACGGGTTGGCGCCACACAACGGACGGAGCACCACTAGTTTAACTATTTTCATCACTGTTTGCGAAATAGGGGTACGTTTAACGTCCTTGTCCGCAACGGTTCTGTGGACCCGCGACTCTATTCACACGCCTCGCCATCATGCTTTCGTCGGAAGTCGATAATAATAACACCGCTGATCCCCGGCCGCCATTTGTGCTATTGTTTTTTTTTCAATTTCCTCTCACGCATACACACGCAGCTGGAATTATTTGCTCGCAGTTCTTCAGATTCGCACACTTCCGCTCGGACGGTAGAACTCACGCACACCCTCACGAGTGCAAACGTGCTGCTCCAGCCACGGAGAGTGAGTGGTCTTCGGATCGACGTTACGTTCAAAGGACGAAAGCAGATCCCGAAAAATGTGCAAGGATGCGAGCGACATCGTCACAGAAGGCAGTGCGTGCGCGCTGGGCAAAACCGCGACTTGATTTGCTATTTCAACACACCACCAAAATAAGCACAGAATTAGACACCCTAATCCAAGCAAGCGATGCTGGAAATAATGGCACTTGTTGTGACCGACCGAAATACCGTTCACAGGTTTATCCGCGTTTCACGGCAATTGTTAAAGTTGCACCACTGCTGTCACTGCGCTTCCGCTGATGCACTTGCCGTCGTGGACCCGTGGACTAAAGGAATTCGCTTTCAACACACGGCCGCTGCCCGCTTGAGAGATAGTAATGAGAATGAGAACATAAATCACCAGACGACGACCAGGACGGCGGCGGCGGCTCTGTCTCAAGATGCCAGTCTGTGCCTGCACAAAATGGCTTAACCGGCAACTCTAATTGAACTCCGCGACAGCGTGGCACGGTCTTCACATAACACTTTCGCGAAACAAGCGCAAATCCTTGCGTGCGCGGTCGAAACAAAGCATTTCTTTCCGCTTTTTTTCCGCTGCAGAGTAAGGAAATCAAAACTAAATATAAATTTCGACTATTGGCCCTCGCTGTTTGGTACGCCATGCGTTACGGGCACATCGGCAGAGACCACCACCACGCACAATTGCCACGAGACCGGGGCGACGCATAATTGTCATTCTTTCCCACAAAAACCGCCACATCGGTGGGCTATTTATTTTTACCCTCTTCCCCAAAGGGAACGTCAGTCAGGGCTTGTGGCAAGGGAAGGCAAAGGAATCGGACTTATCCGCGAGCAAGCTGAGACTATTTCGAAGAAAAAGAAAAATACCGATTGGTCCCCTCTACATTTGTGCGACGGGAACAAAGGCAACGGGAAAGAATTTTCCAGCACCGCAGACTGGAGGTTAAATTCTGCCACACAGAAAAGGATACTGAAATGCAGGGCACACCGAGTGCAGCGGCACAGCGGCTACTAGGATCACATTTGCGGCAACGTCCGAAAATGTATGCAAAACTCTGGGAGGGCGACACAGCACTTCGCAACTATCGCGAACCATCCAGTGGTTTGGGTGTGGAACACTGTGGCCATGCTGTACACACGGAAAGGATGCAATTTTCCTTTATACTCTACGCAACTTGTCTCTCTCACCCTTTCTCTCTCTCTCTCGCTTATCTATCTTTTACTTGCGCGGAACGTCTGGCCGTTCTCTACTGCAGGAACGACGCTCCTTGTTCGACAGGAAAGGGATAAAGAGGACGACAGGACACACGGCCACCGATTTTCACCGGAAAATGGATGAAATTTTCTCCCATCAATATCACACACTTTGGTGCTGGGCCAGAAAATGGGGTCACACAGACGGGCACCAACCGAGGAGGCCTTTTCGCAGCTCAGAAGGAACCGTAACCGGAGATACCACTAACGAGCTACAAATAATCAACGGAACGCAGTCCACTTTTCACAAAGCAATGCCACTTTGTTTCGGAGACGGCACACACTTTTCCTTCACAATTCCCGGTTCTTGCTCGGTCGCAAATGTGGAACCGATGAAGATCTTCGGGGCCCGTTAAAAGCGAAAAGTACGATGTGTCACTGGGTAAATTATGCTACGGCGAGCGAAGGAAAGCTGCATAATTCGTGACCGGTCGCGGCTACTAGTGTCGGTGCGCGCCCGACACGACCGCAGCCAGAGTGTGGCAATCGAGTGAAACTCCCGGCACCGACTTGTTCGCGGTCGGTTCGCGACTCGGATCTCGTCCTGTGCCCGAGAGCCAGTGTTCAGTGTGTACCGTCTGTCTGTCCGCTCGGTTCCGCTCAATGGGGAGCCCTTTTGAATACATATATATGCTCGCGATGAGTGACGTTATCTCTTTGGCACCTTCCGATAGTTTCTTCTTCACGATCTTCAACCATCAGAGAGAGAGAGAAGAAGAGCACAGCGCAGTGTTTACTGTTGAGTGTTGGTCAGGACAGCGCCGACCACCGGTTACGAGTCAGCGGAGCGATGTTTGGGTTAAACAAAAAGCCTTGCTGCGTTGGCAACAGTTGCAGACTCTTTTTTGATACGAAATTCCTCGAAGAAAGGACACTTTACGTGTTTTACAACAAATTTAGTGTACGTGAAACTCGAAGATGAATTGAAGATAAATCAGGTGCATGAGGTGTGCTCTCTCATTGTTTCTCTTGCTTTTCTTGCTCCACGAGCGAATGCTCTTGGCCCGAAAGCCACATTCTCTCCTTGCAACATTGCACACTCCGAACAAGTTTTCCGAAGCTCAGATGGCAGACGCCCGGCTGGACACCGACGGGCATTGTGTTCACCCCCTTGCCGCAGGGAAGAAAGTGTAGAAGGGGCGCGCCAGGGATTGACGGCGCGATGAAAATTCAATCAATAAAGAAGAGGGAGGAAAACTCTTCACGCACACCACGGGGCTAGGGCGAGCTTTTCCCGAGTGAAGCGGCCAGACTTTGTTGTGTTGATGAACGAGAGCCGCCGACCCGTCTCTAGCGCCATTCCTAGAAAAGGGGTTGCACAAGGCGAAGACCGGCAGTGGTGTGCGTGTAGATGCCAAAAGCGGTGCGATTTTTAGGACGCATATTTCAGCTCACTAACACCATCGCGACCACGCTCTTAGCCGCGAGTGGCATGATTTTATTAGCGGACTTGCATCATCAGCAGTGGATTGGCGTTGTTGCTTGAGTATTGGTGCTCAGGTCGTCCTGCTGTGTGCCCATAGCTGAACCTTGCGTTAGTGAATGGGAGTGGAAAAACAAACCAACCTCTACCCTTTCCTTCCGTAATCTGGCCTGCCGCTTAAGCCTTCTTTTAATTCAGTGTAACACTCAATGAATTTCCCATTCAAAGGTGAACCGCGGGACTGCAATACTGCTGGCAACGAGGATGATGGTTAGTGATTGATGCCGGTCCACTCTGTGGCATTTTTCCGAAACCCGTTCCGTACAACCTTTGAGAAACAAACGCCGGGAGTGCATTTTGGCAGTCTGCCGGCTTCTCGTCAACAGTAGATCTTTTACGGGTGCAACGAAACGCAAATACTGGCCGCCGCCAGTCAATATTCTGGTCCCACAGAACTCACGGACGGGCATGTAAAATACGACGAGTGATAATGTCACGAAATAAATCGCATTTATTAGGCTAATCTGTCACGGCTAATTAAGTTGACTAGGCTAAGGTTAAATTTTCCATTACCTTCATGCGTGTCCTGAGAATAACGTGAACTGTGATCATGTGATTGGCAGCGCTCTGTCGGTGGATTTATTTCATTTAACACACAGAACCTTGCCAACCATCGAAATAATACAAATATCGGATGGAACAATTCATTGCAAATGACGATAGATTGCTTGAAGTATATGTGCCGCAGGCTGAAGACTGAGCGCAAAAATCAGATCAGCTGCGGATGACGCAATCAAATACCAACTTAGCTACTTAACAAAAATAATAATGAAAGCTTTTCAAGCAGATTTCAGTAACGTGATTGAAGGAAAACATATTTAAGAGCACTGAGGATCGTGTTAATGATGGCTGTTCTCAAATTAATTTACAACTATGCATGATTCTATCGGATAAACTTATCTTAACGATGATGGGGATCTTTAAACGTCAAACGTAAAACTATAATGGTATGACATTTAAAAAATATCTGCCGTAATATCGCGATTGGAAAATCTTCGCAACTATGAAAATCTTCGGAAAGCTGAAAATCAGATGACTCATACGCAAAAGATAAGTGAAGGATTTGGATGAGGGTGCACACGAATGACTAACGGCGTCGATGCTCATATCCGCAATACATGATTCTGCGAATCGTCTTCATTGAGGGTCATCTCAAGCAGACACATCAACACGATCTTCCGTGAGGGCATAAACAGACCGAAGAGGAAATGGGAATGATAGCAACAACAAAGTACGCGACGCCTGCTTACCTGGGTGGCCCGGGCCGAGTTTTGTTGCGCTTGCTCATATCGCTGTCGTCCGAGCGGCTCAAGGAGGAGCCTTCTCTATGGCTTCGCGTCGGGACTGGAATTTTGACGTCGGTTATCCGTGCTCCGGAGATTGCCCTCCGTTAGCGGCTTGCTGTGATCGCGCACGCGTCTAGTGATACGCAACTCAAGGGCAACTCTGATGCTGCGAATGCGACGGCAAGTCTTTCCTTAAGCGCACTTACTAGGGGCTCTGCTTCTTCTTGTTTTCTCTTTCGAGCTTTGCTCTTCCGGTTGCCGGACGAACTTTGTGTGACGCGTTCAGCACTTGCAATGCTCACTTATATACATGTACATACGGACGCTTGCACACACACACACCCACACACATTCATACACAGAGGCACGTGCGATCCGAGCGCAATGTAACACTCTTTTCTTCGCTGGCGCTGAAACTCGTGATGCACTTGACGCACGCTTCCGTTTCGGCCGCCTCTGCTAACCACCACCAGCACCACCGCTCGGAACCGCTTGATGGCCACCGATTGCCGCACGTCGTCGTCTCGGGGAACGCTCAATTCCTTTCCACGCTATCGCAAAGCCTACTGCCGCCGTTTCGCGTACTCGCCGTACCTAGGAAGAGGGAAATCTTTTATGTAACCAACGCACCGAGCCGTAATGCGCTATGCTCGTTGCCGTGGCAAATATATCGCCGCACACTACGCTACGTAGTGTTATGCTGCTGTGTGCTGCTTTTTGCTCTCTGTCACTTTGACGCGCGCCAAGACTTTCCCCTGGCCCGTGCGGTTCGGTCGGGTTGGCCTGTGGCTGATTGTTGCCCCTCTGCTAGTTTGGCGTGCAACTAAAACGCACACACACAAACATGTCCGCGAATGAACAACGGAGCGAGCGCCACGATGATGGTAGGTCCGCCGTCTAGGGACTAATGTTGCTTTTCTGCCCTTTGGCAGGGAACCATGATCATCGGCGCAAAGAACTTCCGCTCGGATCGTGGCGATTTGGCAGCAAAAGAACTTTGAACTCGCTGGACCTACGATTCTGATGGCGCTGATGGCGGCTGCGGTGCGTGCGATTGCCCCACAACTTCGGAAAACGCCGTTCTGGATTACGCGCACTTCAAAGATAAATCAGTTAGAAGCTACCATGTTCCGAGGTCAAATCGGTTTTGCGTTCTGCTTTTTTGGCGAGAAAATATTCGCGCTTCTTGCTAGTCCACTATGGCCGCTTTGTTTGGCAGTCTCTTCATCGCTCCCTCGGACGGTAGATGCGGGACGCGCTCGATGAATCAGCGAATAAACATCATCACAGGATACGTTCGAAGGGCCTCGAGGACGGATCGGTGTGCCCCATCGGATAATAATGACCAATTGGCCAAACAACAGTCTCGGGCAGGATCAACAATTGCGTTTCGCGGTTCACGGCAGCAGCACGCACTTTCAACACACACGCGCACACATACACGCTGGCACGCGAAAGTCACGGAAACGACAGCTCCACTGCGAAATGGTGGTGCACCCGTGGGAGAGCGAAATCTTGGCGAGGAGTCCAGTGTCTAACCAATGCGCGGGATGCGGGTTTTCGGTCCACGGGCCGGAAAGCGAACGGGGCTGCACCTTTCTCTCCGCCGACGGTTCTCGCTGCTGGTCGAATGCGCCTAAATTTCGCGAGATTTCGATACGATTGCGACAATACGAAGACTCTATACAAGAGTTGGCTGCTACGATGCCAAAAAACGGAGGAATGATGAAAGGCTTCGGAGTGGCTGGTTTCTTTTCTTCGGCCGCAAGCGAGCTTCGCATGTGTGCGTGAGTGCCCGCGTGAGTGGACGTTGTGTTGATGTATACATTGATAATTTGGTTACGAACCCACCGGCTGTCATTCTGTTCCGTGATATTCTGCTTCGCAACACTTTTTTGCATATTCGCATCCCAACGAAGGCACGAATCGCATTTTCCAACGAGTCAGAAGTTTAGGCTACGCAGTCTAGCAAGGAGCACTCCCTGGCAACCGGATGCTTAACGCAAGAAAATTCGCTGTTCGTCTACAGTCGGTGCAAACGCGGAGCCAAAGTGGAACTTCGTGGTGTCGGATTATGTGGCTCTGTTGGCATGGAGAAGGTGAAATAGATTCGTGATGGAATGAAACTGCCTTTCGCCGAGCTGGGACGGCTGAAAATGCAGGCTCGGAGCAGCAGCTTGTTACCCTAGAATGTAATAAACAACGAAAATAGACAACATGGAACAAATCGCAATACACTCGGCCAAATGATGCTGAACCGTCGAGTATAAACAAGCCGAATGATTCGCTCAAACCACTCACGGAACGTCATCAAGTTCGAAAAGAGATGCTATGTTCGAAAGTTTTATCGTGAGGGGAACATTTTCGAACACAATCGGGAACAACCTGAACCTAATTACTATTAAAAAACAAAAAAAACAAATTTAACTCCACAAGACATAATACAAAATGTAAATATGAGAAAGTAAAGTAAGTGAGTAAAAGTAAATTCAATGTGCAATCCACATAATTGCTTCTTAATCTATTCGGCTTCAAAAAACAAATGAATGCTTTATTAATTTGTTAAAGCGGCTTAGTTGTTCTTAAACAGCATATTAAACCATATTTGAAGTGCGATACGCCTTTCGTGTGTTTCGAACGCATGTCCGCCCGGGGGGATGAGACCGTTATCGCACTCCAACATACGCGCCAACGGGACAAAGACGGTTGGAGATGAGCGTAAATCAAATTTTCCTTCAATTGATGAGAAAATGCAATCACGCGTAAAGTTCCGATCCTGTGGCCGTTGTGCGGCTGGCATTGTGCCGCCCTCGGTAGTGTTATCCGAAATGGCTCCGCGTTCGGTTCGGTCACCGAAAACCGACCACAAAGTTGAGAGCAGCTTTGAGGACCTTAAAGCTGCTATCGACAAACTGAACCCCTCGGAAACGGACCTGTACGCTATTTTCGCACCTGTTAGAGCGTGTCTTTGGCGGCGACTGCTTCTGAAATGGTTTAAAATTACGATAGGCTGCCTGGTTGCGGGAATGGTCATCTATTACGTGCCTACGGTTAATTGGCACGTAACCGCCGTCGGTCGTTTGCTCATGATCGAGCTTCTCCCCTTCTGGGACTGGACACCACTGTACCGTTCGAAGTGTATAATTACGAAGGCGACCGCAGATCCCGCCCCGACTAAAGTCGAACCGCTCCGTTTGCTATCGGACGACTGTGTGGTTTGCGAAAATCTCGGTGAGTAATGTAGAGAGGGCACAGGATTTTCTTCAGGAGAATTCAATTTTGTTTTCCGTGCATTTCAGCTTCCATACCGAAGCGGGAAAACGTTAGCTACGAAAGTTTGTTCCGCCACCATCTTATGCGCCAGATTCCGATCGTCGTACCGGACGGGCAGTCCATGTGGGAAGAACACGAACGATACGGTGGCGATTGGAGCCGATTCCTGGCCGACGTCGAAGACCTACTGCTCAGCAATCCGTGTGACCTTCAAACCAACCTCCTGTTCCAACCGTCCACCGCGAGACCTACCGCCTTGGCGCGAATGGTAGACCTACTGGCGCCAGACACGGAGAGGGAGGAATCGAAGGATAACGTCGGCGGTTGGTTCGTACAGTTCCGCAACTGTGCACTGCGAACCGTCAAGAAGACGAGGATCATGTTCCGGAAACCGTACTTCTACGCCGCCCATTGGGAATCACCCTTCACGAGCTGGTTTCTGCTATCGGCAGGCTACGGTGGGAACCGAGAAATTCGCCCCAACATGGCGGGATTGGTGATCGTGAGTCAGCTTCGATCCGCGCTGAATGTGACGCTGGAGCCCCGCTACGAATGTGAGGCCCGGTGCCGTACGGTACGCCTGATGCTGCAGGAACGGCAATCGTTGCTGTTCTCCACAACCCTGTGGAGCTTCAGCTACTCTCCGTCCCAACAGGACCGGGCGTCGGTTACGTTTGTCAGCGAGACGTACGACGATGTGTGAGCCATGCGATCCTGACGTGGTCCTTACTCACGATTTCTGGAACGTTTGGCCCATTTTCTTTCGACGCGCCCAACCAATAAACACACGCCCTCCGGGGTTCGACTCAGTAATGTTTAGTTGATTTATTCACATTATTGGTTCCCAGTGTATTTATCAGCTATGTTGTTTCATGTCATAACATTTGTATTATCTTAACAATCATTGCACTCGGTTCGATTCGTTCGCCATACCGTTCGCTCTGAGCCCGGTTCGGTCTGAGGTGTTCACGGAGAAGGAAAGGACAGTGTGTGGTACCGCCGGACACATTGCTAACGAGTGTGCAACACGTGGGCACGCCACTGCGTTTCGTTTCAGCCCTTCGTTTTTTCTGCTTGTTAATCTGGAGAGTGTATAGTTATATGACTTTTTCTCTAGCCCCTGTGCGTCAGAAGTCTGAATAGCGAAAATCGAAACTGGAGGCTCCTAGGAGGAGAACATTTGAACAGAAGGGAATGAAGCTCGTGTTGGTTCTTGTTCGGCTCAAGTTTCGCGCCCATAGTGTTACATCCTTGTGTGTCTGTGTGTCTGTGTGTGTGGGTGTTGTTGTGTTTTTTGCTTTCGTTTGGACTGTGTTAGCTTAGAAAACTCTGATTAAATTTTGTTTTTGAAGTTAGCCCAAGCATCGATCGATTAGCGCTGGTAGCGCGCCTCGAGAAGCATGATCGCTGCGCCTCGTAAGCCATCTTTTTTGTTTTCTGCTCTCTTCTCTCGCTAAACGGTATGTAAGCTATCGTGGCGCTGCATTGCGTACGGTTAGATTCTAGCGTTTAGTGCGTTAGTGCAATCCGCCATGGTTTGAGGTTATGTAGATGGTAGAGGTGAAGAATGAAAGCATGCTTCCGGCCATTGCTATCGGAAACCGAAAATAGGGTCGCGTCCTGTATGAGCAGAGGAGTACCACAGTACCAGTTTAAAGTAACAAGCCTTGGGGTATGGACACTGGAAAGAATCCATTTTAATGTGAAAGGGGTTTCACCCCCCGGTTACGAGCAAGGATTAAGCAAAGCCCTTTTTGTATACTCGCGGTACAAATCGGAAACGGTTTGGAAAAGCACTAAAGTAGTGTGGTAAAGGTACCCTCTGCGATCTACTCCTTGCGGTTCCCTATTGGTTACGGACATTGCGGTTGTGTGGTGGTGCGTGTCTGCCGTGTTCTGTTGTAGTGTTGTTGATGTTGATGTTGTAGCTGTAGTTGCTGTGACGTGAGCGTGTGTGGTGGTGAGGTTGAATGAGGGTGTTTCTGGTGGCCTCCGCCATCTTATGCCAATCTGCAATCGTTCGGTCCTAAAACACGGGGGGGAGTTTGAAAATGGACTGTAAGCAGTAGTAAACGGATCAGCGCGATTGTCATTCCTTGGTTGTAGTAGTGTGTGATATTTATACGATTGAGGTTGGGTACAAAAAAAAATGAAAGAAAGATAAATTAGTAAAACTTTAGCAACCTCGTGCGCGGTTTGAATGATCGGTTAAAGCAAATCGAAGGGAATGCTGAGCTTCGGCAGGGACAGCCAATTGATCGCTCCGTCCTAGTCCTGCAGGGACGGGCTGATGCTTTGGGTCACGCTATTTGGGCACCCGATCGGAAGCTAGGTTAGCGGAAAGGATCATTCTACGAGTACTTACGAGTGGAATTTTGCCGAAGTCATTGAAATTAGCTTGGAAATAAAGGCACGCGAAGCATAGGTTCTACTTTCTTTCGTCTCCGACCGAAAGCCTCCACTGTCTTCTTTCAACAAGAGAGTGGCTTCGTTCCGTTAGGTGTGTGTGTTTGTGTTACTTGTGGATCATTGTGTGTGATCTGCGGATCGATCCTTCATCCTTGCACGACCGATTGATCGTGCTTTTATTGTTACACGTTTGTGGATGAAGTGCGGTTAGGAAGCAAGTCTCAAGCACCTTCTTTTCGATAGTTTCACGGTCAACATGCTACCCAGATGCTACCGGTTGTTCCACTTCCAGGCGGTCCGCAGTGTGTGCATTTTATTTGTCATTTTGTTTTGTAGATTAGGACGCCTGCGACGCGAGACGTGTACTGGAAAATTCAAATATATCGCCTCAAACTAACTCTTAAACTTTGCACCGCGTTCACCACGCGTCGGTCGATTGTGTTTTTAGTGCTCCCTCTAGCTCAACTGACAACCATCGCACGCGCCCGAAATGGAAATCAAAGCCCCTGTAACTATACTATATATATATTGTGTATACTTCCGTGCCTTTTGCGTATCGGACCTCTGGACCTCTGGATGGTGTGCCGTACCATTACCGCGCAACACAGGGCGTAGAAGGGTTGCGTGTGGAGGGCTTATTGTGAAGTGTCACTAGTGTGTTCGGTGCCCAAATGCCCCTGTTATCGCTGCCCGGGGTGAAACAAAACGGGGATGGGCTGTGGTGTGACAACCAGGCTTCACCAAGGTCCGAAAATCGAGCACCACCCCTCTGTATCTTGTGTTACTGTGCACTATAGTGCACCCCTGGCTCGCTAGTTCAGTGTCCCGTGCGGCTGCTGGCTCCTGTACTCCTGTTTCCGCTTGTCCTGGTTTACCTAGTGATTCATTATTATTAGCTTAATGAAGTTCGCAATAGTTTACTTGTAAATATGTTCAATTTAATAATGGTGGGTAAACATTTGTGGTCGATTCCTTTTTTCCACCTCCTCCACCGCCCCCACTCGCCGTTTGTCACTATTTTTCTGGTGCGACTTTCACTCCGTTTGTGTTGTTTGACATATTTTCTGTTCGCCCGCCCGGGCGATTTTCCGGGAAACGGATGATTCGCGCGTCTTTGCTGGACACTCACCACTCTGTACATTAGTCATGGTCTCTTCGCCACGAAGTTTTCCCCAGGGTTCGTCGCTTGCCGGTGCTCGATTTAGGAGAGATTTCAGTGCGTTCCAGTTCTACCATCGGATCGAAATCGGCTACAATTTACAACCGGCCCGAACCCTGGGCTACGTATTTGTTGGCGTTTCCGTTGTTCGCCCGGTTGTGTCTGTGTGTCTGTGTGCTCGTGTATGTCGATGTCATTGTTTTCGGTGTGATCAAAGATGCAGTAATAGAAGCCATCATCATAGGAATAGTAGTAGTGTTAGCCATAGTTGGGATAGTTTTCAATGTTGGCAATTGTTTCGTGTTCCGTGTTCGTTTGTTTGTGTCCGTGTGGGGGTCATTTTCTGTGGGTGACTTTCTATAAACAAATTATGTTCTGCGCAGTCAATAGGTTCATTATTTACAGTTCTATCCTACCCAACACGGGACTGTTGTTTTCAATCATGTTTCTCCGTTGGCCTTTCGCTTCGACCCGTTCCGACGCTTCCCAGTTCCCAGTCGCTCACCGGGGGACTTTTGGCCAATGTTGTGCCAGATATGATTTTTGTCAATCACCGCGTTTGGGTTGCTCGGAAGAGGGCCATTAGCACGCCGGATGTTACGTTTCGTTTTAAGTATTTTTAAAGCAAACATATTGTTACTGTACAGTTTTGGGATGCTTCACTTTGATTTCCGGTTTCATCCGCCCGTCGCGTGTTTCTTGTTTTATCTCTTCAAACTATTCTTCTGGGATAACGAGACAACAACTTCAAACAACAAAGAGAGAGAGAGTGTGTGAGAGCTTAAGAGAGAGAGAGAGAGAGAGAGAGAGAAAGAGACCAGGACCGGCTTTCTTTGGGTGGCCCCATTCGGCCGAAACACCTATTGGTTGGGTTTTTCGTATGCATGTCAAAAGTTTCCAAATCATCAATCGAGCTTCACAAGGCCAAGAGAATCGGATAAGAAGTTAAGGAGCCGTTAAGATCGGAACGAGAAACGTAACGCAATCGTAAGCACTTAGCAGTTACCCTTCGCGCGAGTGGCTTTCAAACAACAACAACCGTTGGTTCTTCGCTAAATTTGGCTGCCGCAGACGCGAGAGTGGATCGTGCCGCAAACTGCTTCCTGCACGCCAGCTATCTTCGGCCAGTTTCTTTCACACTCCACAGGCGGTAATGGACATCGCACCATGAACACAACTTGCCTCGCCACATTCAATGTGCCGCCAATAGCAATTATGTATATGTTTTCCTTTGCTTTTCCTCTTTTATTTGCAGTTATCTGATAGCGATAAAGGTATGTGTGGTAGAGATATTTGCACAATGCATCGACGTTTGTATCGTTTGTTTTTTTTGGTTGTTTTCCTGCTGCTTGCGGCTCCATCGCTTCCATCGCTAGTGCTGTCTTCATCTTGCTTATGCCATTTTGGTTTGTTTTTCCTAGAGGCGCGCTGACGCGATATGGCGAACATTTTTCTTGTATTTTTAGTATGGTATTGTGCTAAAGACGCGCTTACAATTATGCCTCTCTTCTTCCTAGTTTCCCGTGTATTGTGTGGGTGTGCGTGTGTGTGTCTGTGTGGGTGTGTGTGTCTGTTTCTCCACTGGATGTGGCGCTACGCATAGTCCTGGCCGTGTGTTGTGTCTTTTATTAACATATGTATTACTATTCATTCTTCGCCCTCGGCTGTTCGTTTTTGATAGATTTTTTATGTTGCCTTTTATTTTGGTTTGTTTGTTTGTATCTGCCCATAACACTAAACTACTTTGCGATTTGATTGACGAGTTCTGTGCCATAATCTTCCCACTTCTCGTTCACCTTTCTAGTGGTGGTCAAGAAGTTTGCTTTAACCCTCGTCGCTTTATTAATGTAATTTAACCTTTAACTTACTAACCCTCTCGGTTGACTTAACGCGTTATTCTTCCGCTTTTTATTTGTTTGTTTTACTAGACATTTCGTGAAACAGCACTTAAAGAAGCATGACGTGAATACGGCGCAACAGTTTGATTTATGGTTTTTAGTGTTTCCTCTAGGTTCTCTCTTTTTGCCCCAATTTCGTCCCCATTCCCACGGAATACAATTTGCAGTAGCTCCACATTCATTTTGTCCGTATTTAACCACTCTGGTGCTCCTTCCGAATGTCGCTAGACACCTCTGCTGAAGTCACCATTTAGCACGATATGGTCACAATGGTATGATTTTTCCCATCTCTTCTCTCTGCCTCGGTGCAATGCGTATGTGTGTGTATGCGATCGTTTGCGGAATGTGAGTGAGTGGGTGTTTGTTAGCGAAGGGACTGAATGATATGGGTAACGATTCGCTCTAAATGTAAATATCACCGTTTCATTTACTTAAGATTTGTATGCTTTTTTATACTTATCTCACCCTTCCTTTAGCTCTCTTTTCTCTGTCTCATTTCCGGTTCTCTTTCTCTTGTGTTCTGTTATCTAGCGCTTCTTCTCTTTCGACCCTCCTAGTTTGGTTTGCTTCGTACACCGTTTCCGTTCGATAACTTACATTACGCACAGCATCACTACTGACCGACTACTGTGTAATGGTATTACTAATTTACGTTTCTCTTTTTTTATTTTCCGTCGTTTTGTTAGTTTCACGCTTCCGCAACTGCAACATAACACGCAACAACGTTTCATTAGATATCTGGTGGAGCCGAGCCCCGACGTCCGTGTTCCGGTTCGTTCGTGTTCCCCTTCCTGCCAATGTTTGACTTTTCTACCCCACGAACCAGCGGTGTAAAGAGTGGACTGCGGTTCCTCGGTCCGTGTCCCGTGGGTCTTTTTTCTGTGTTTAGCTAGAGAATAACAGATGGACTAGTTTGCTGACGAGAAAACATGCCTTGTTTAGTTTAACGATTAGCTAACCCGGCCGTAAGTATAGTTGCATTTACACCTTAATCACTGGCCCTGATTGTAGCACTGTCCCCTGTCCTCCCGGCCGAGCCCGCGAACACCCATGGAAAGCACGTTACAGTAAGCGGAAGTAGGAAGTTACACGAATGGAATGGTCACGTTGCACATGTATCGAAAGAATGTTTGACTCACGTCCGTCTGTCTCAACAACAACGGGACAGCGGGTGGGGCAAAATGGACAGAGTTCGGCGCTCACAGCGTAACACCAACGCCATCTTTGAAACGGGCCGGAAGTTGGACAAGGGAAATGAAAAATGGCTGCCACCGTACCGTATGCTGGTGGCCAGCCGGGAGGGCGATTCGAAGGCGAAACCGCGGGCAAACATTTAAACATTAACACAAACAGTTAGTTAACACAACATCGACCTGTTTTTGATCTCCCCTTTCTTCGCCGTTAGCTCCTAGTGTTTAGCTCCCCGTTCCGGAAGGTTTTCTGTGCGTAACCGTGCGTACTCTTCACCGCGAACGCAGTGGGGAATGTAAAGTTTTCCAAAACTCAAAACAACGCAAGACGCAATCCTTTGCTAATAAGGTCCTCTAGCGCAAGCTTGACCGATAAGTTTCAACGTGAAAAATGCCGGCGTGAAGCGTCGGTGGCCGATAAATGGCCGGTAATAGAATAACTGTTTTTTCTTTTCTTTTTATATATATTTATATTATATATACAAAGCCCGCGCCACAGGTTCTGAACGTTGTGAGACAGTCGGGCTTCCACTTTCCGGAGTTTTTGAAAACGATAACGAATAGAGCTGATACGTGTGTGAGTCTGTGTAGTGGTTTCATTTAATAATTAGCAGCGATTGCTCCATACTATCCTTTGGTTCCCGTCTTGGGCCATCGAGAGAGAAAACAAGAACATTCCCTCTGTTTGTCTGTGTTGGGTTGCGCTTTTTAGTTCATTTTTCTCGCTAGCTACAGAATCATAAAGTTAGAATTTTCTAGTTGTTGCCTAACTGCCTGCCTGCCGATAACACTAGTGGACTGAGTGGAGTGTCTTATACTGAGAGAGAGAGAGAGAGAGAGAGAGAGAGACCGACTTAGAACTGTTGAATAGAACTGTTTGTTGGGTTTGTGTGTTTTGGATGCGTGGTTGCGAAAAGCAAGATACAGCTCGATACAGCGTTGCTCCTGTACACAGGCCGTTTACGCCTGACTTCCGGTCCGGTGCGACCGGAAGTGAAGAGATAGAGAAACCCTCCACCCAATCGCCTGCAACGCCCTGGCACCCTACTATCGTGCGGTGCGTGATGGTGCGCGGAATAACTGGCTTAAAGCTGACAACGAGATAGTGACAGGACCTGACGACCGCCGCCCGGACGACTGGGTTGTGTGTGTTTTTTGGTTCGTGTTCGTGGTTTCCGGTTTATCGTTTTCTAATTATTTTTCTCTTTCGCGACGTGCCGGGTCTGAAACCCGTTCCCCTACTGAAGCCACTGAACGGTGCAACGGATAATGGTGGTGGTCGTCCGCTGACCGCTGCCACAACGATAAGAACCATAACGATAATCATAATCAAACGCCTGGGGTTATTTACCGCCGAGACCGAATTTCATAAATATTAGCTCCTTGCCCTTGGACAGGATGTCACCGCCTGGTGCGGCCATCTCCTGGATTTTGCCCATTATATTGGGACCGCCGGGCTGCTGTTGCTGCTGCTGCTGGCCCGGCTGGCCGCCGGGTTGCTGCTGCATGGGCTGCTGCTGCTGTTGCTGCTGCTGTTGCTGCTGCTGGCCGCCGCCGCCCATGCCGAACCCGCCGAACGGGCCGGACGACTGTTGCTGCATGGGCTGCTGCTGCTGCTGCTGCTGTTGCTGCGGCGGGGCGGGCTTTTTGCCGAAGAGGCCACCGGTGGCGGCACCGGCCGCCCCGGACAGCAGGTTGGTGGCGGTGGAGAAGACGCCCCCGGAGGAGGCGGCGGTCGTGACGGGCGGTGGCTGCTGTTGTTGCTGTTGCATCATCGGTTGCTGGTGGGACTGTTGCATCATCGGTTGCTGTTGCTGCTGATTGTTACGCATCTGCTGTTGTTGCTGCTGCATCGGCGTTTGCATCTGCTGCTGCTGCATGGGCGTCTGTTGCTGCTGCTGCATGCCGGCCATGCCGCCGACATTACCACCGATCCCTATCCCTTGACCGATCATCCCGCCTATCCCCGACATCCCCTAGAAAACCGCACTCGTTAGTATGCTGGGTCAGTGTATCGAACGCAAGCTACTGCTATAGGCTCCCCACAAAAGCCCACCAGCCCACCACAGGAGAGAGAGACAGAGAGAGAAAATAAACGGACATGTCGAGACATACACAAACCGTGTCGGTGTGTCTGTGTGCGTGTGTGCGTGTGGCTTTGGGTGTGCGGGTGTGTCAACAATGTAGTTCACGTCACACGCGACGCGGTGACCTTCGTTCGGCGTTCCTTGAACATTTTTAACCCTACCTCGTGATCGGTGTCGATCAGCAAGGGTAGCCCGGTAAGAGGACATTCCCGTACCTGTCGGTGGTTGCTATTGAGAGTGGGAGGTTGGTTGGTAAAGTAAACTAAGAAACGATAGCGCGGTAACGAAAGCTACCCGAAACGAGAGCTGCCTCCCGTGTCTACTTGAAACCAACACTAGAAGTGGCAACTGTTGCTACCAAACGAATTCTAAGTAACCAAGAACAATGAAACAGCGGAACAGCCCAAACCCCCTTAATGGGGCACCGAATGTTGGGCAAGTGAAAGAAAGTGAGCGAAAAACCAAAGAAACAATACGAACGAGAACGTGGTTTGCTGAAAAAATCTGGCCCCTGTCGGAGCCGACAACGGAAAAGCTAAACTGTCGCAAGTGGTACAATGAAACAAACGCGTAAAACATTGTGCAATGGGCGCCAAAGCCAAACTGCTGCCAAAAGTATTTGATCAAACAAACGGATGATTTTCGGTTGATCGGCTTTTCCGGCAATAGGTCCGGTCCGGAACAAAAGCGCAGATACCCGAAGGTATCGGAAACAAATGCCAAAAAGCTGCTCAAATCAATGTTTGTGGAACGAGAAAATGAAACAAAGAAACTTGAGGATAATTTGAACCGGTACAACAGTGTTATAGATAGCTGTCTATGTAGAGTGGTGAGAAAGATTGCAAGAAAAGACATAAAAACAGAGAACACAAAAGTTGAGAGTAGATAGAAGTGGTTTAGACAGAACAGAGAATAGATAGATAGAGAGAGAGAGAGAGAGAGAGAGAGAGAGAGAGAGGGAGCGAGTAGGAGAAAGAGAAACAGAACTAGACGGTAACCGAATTTACTAAAGATTATAAACACCAAACGAGAAGACGGCAACTGAACGGCACAGACGACAAACAACAGCGATTGCCGCTGGTCGATACGATCACGTCGAAAAAGTAAGACGGTGCGTATGGCGTTCAGTAAAAGCAGTCCGAGACAGCGCGGTTCGAACAAGTAAACCAGCAATGGAAGGTAAAACGAATGAACAAACTAACGAGCTACTACATAAATATGGAACTTCACAAAAGAAATGTATAATGTAATCAGTTTGATAACTCTCAAAAATGATTCACTTCGGCAGCACGTTGATCGTCAGTTGACAACACCTAACAGCCTCCGAAAAAAATCTACTGACTTACAGCTAAAATACTAAGAACTATAAAAAACCGTCGCCTGAAAGTGTCTCAAAGGTCTCAACGTTCCTTGCAAAAGTAACTGTAAGTCGAACGAGGTAACGTTCGTAGCTCATCTCGATTAAAAGGACGGCTTAAGACATACACCTTCCGGCACTTGTAAAACGCCCGAACAAAATCTGGGGCATAGGCGTAGATCTGCTTGGCAAATTGCTACTCTCATCTACCGCTCAATGTGGAGCACTAATAAATAGCGAAAAGCACGGAACACGGAACCAGAATCAAAACCACTAAAACAGGTACCTTACTTGATTGTCATTACGAATTCCATTCACATCCCGTAAATCGAATCGCATATTTGTATCGTGCTGATTTCGGTTTGTTCGGTCGGCGTCTGCGTTCGCAGAGCGAGGGCCATTTCGAGGCCGTGGAAGATTGAGCAGTAAAAGAAAAGCGCACGAAAGTACTGTAGCATCTCTACAACTGGGTGGGCAACGGAACGGTAACGCGGTTCATTTGCATGAAAATTCAATCTAAAACTTTTCCAACTGCACTCGAGCGGTGCATCCGGTGTACGTTCCGGTGCGGGGCCGGGCCTATAGCTTGAGCACTTCAGCGTGCTACGAGATCTCCCTTTCCCAGGGCCTCCCAGGGCCCAGGGACAATTAAACTCAAGATACAAAACGCAGGATGGGTAAGTAGTGCCTGCTTCGCTCGTCTAACGCCGGAGGATAGAAGGTAGAGGCATCAAAATGTCGCCGACTAAGGACCTGGATTTCGCTTTACAGGTCGACGCAAAAAAACCCAAAACGATCAAGTTTTAAGGAAAATAGCAAAGAAGCTTCTGGACATTCTTGCAGAAGGTTGTAAAGTCTGCTCAGGCCTACCCGGTGGGTCGTTGGGTTGTAGTTATCAGTTTTCGATAGATTTATACGCTGAGTAGTTCGGGACCTGTACGCAAGTGTGTTAGTCGTTCGCTAGAACATTATTGTGGAACTGCCGTGGGTGTTTATGGTGGTTATGGTTTGTTGGTGGGAATTTTGTTATATGTTGTCACGTACACAAATACTCGAAAGATAGTACACAAAAGGTGTTATGCTTTAGAGAGAGAAAAAGAGAGAGAGCGAGAGAGACAGAGGGAGAGCGGAGTAGAGAGAGAGAGAGAGTGATACACATTGTGACTGTAAAGTATTCGAGAGTCTCACAAACAGAAGCGTACAAGTTTTGCTACTAAATAGAAGACTAAATTCGGGCTCTAAAAGCACCACTCTAAGGAGAATCACTGTTCACACTGACAGTTACTTATCGACTATTCTCGTGAGAGAGAGAAAGAGAAAGAGAGAGAGATGCTACCAAAATCTAATCAATCAATTACACAGTATACAATATAAAGTTTGAAAGAAAATAGGAACAAACGAAACAGGGATAACGTTGAGTTGAAAGCAACAAAGTAAACATGCAAAACAAACCTAATCTAACGAGGAATGAAAACAATGGTGATCTATTGAACAAAAGGCCAACGTAACGAGATGGTAACACTAGAGCACTGGTTTGTATAACCTAGAGTCTGCCGTCTGCAGGTTGGAAAGAAGAATTACGAGAAAAACACGAGTCAATGTTGCCAGCGAGTAGTTGCTATAGAAAGGCACTAATGTGTTGATGGCTTGTTGTGTACGGCTGGCTACTGCTGTTAGTAGGTCGATTAGCGCGGTGCTGCGGTGTAGTAGTTCCGCAGTTGAAGACCGAAAAACGCTGCCTGCCCTCGAACGCATTCTAACGATCAGCAACAGTGTGCAGCAATGTGCGCGGTGCTTATCTACGGTGCTGCAGTCCGAACTACCTCAGCGAAATGTGCACTCAGCATGATTTATGGTGTCCCACGAGGGTCACCGCGAACTGAAACCGTTTTAAAATGTTGCCCGCTACGGCCAGCAAGGGGAGTAGATACTATGTCCGCTTTAATTAACGTTACACCGGTGACGGAGGCGAATTTTAACAGCAGCTCTACCGGCGGGAGCACAATTTAATCTCCGCCGTGTTTATGGCACAACGAACCCCGTAGTTTCACAAGGACAACAATGTGTTGGCATCGAGCATGGCGTCTTCTAATAGACATTTTTCAAAGCGATGGCCACAGATGTGTCGTGCGACACCAAGGGCATCCAGCCCAATGGAATCCATTACGCCAGCAGCGATGGGAGGCACGACTCCGAAACGACTGCCACCATCAGCCAAATGGTACGCGCCGCGTCACATTGATTTCGGCCCAGCCTCCTGGCGGCGAGAGTCCCGTTTCCGGGCGCAGTCTCGATCAGCTAATAGTATCCTGACGACGTGCGGGCTGTCCGGATACTTTACGGGAGCGATAGACCTGATATACCACGGCCAAGACAATAGCCAATAAAAATTGATGTGAACCGCCCCCTGCTGTGCGCCGAGGTTCATGTTGCGCACGCGACGAAAGTCGATGATAACGGGAAAGATGCCCTAACGGATATAATGTCATCCGGCCGGTGCCAGTTGCCGACACTCACGATGGCGTTGGGGATGATATAGGTCCTGTTGATACAGATGACAGCATGACGAATAGTGATGAATTGGACGGGAGTGGGATCGGAAATAAATGCTCAGCTTCCGCCAGTGATCGTTGCGCCGAAAAGAGACGCCCGGAGGCATTGGAAAAATTCGGACACATGACTCAGAGCAGCCGAAAAGGAAGAAGAGGAAAGAAACCGGGCGATCATTACACTCCGCCACGTCTGCTGAGTGACGTGGCCGCGGGTGAAGGAATCGTCCAAGGAAACGGAAATGTCGTAAAAACATGGCCGCACATCGCCATTTGTTGCTAATGGTTTGTCGCCCGTTCGCCATCAGGCGAACCGCGCGTTGATAAATCGGACAGTTTACTGACAGAACGGCCGGAGCGGCCGTCCAATTGCCCCGGGGGTTTCTTGCATTTGGTGCCGCGCCATTTGTATACGATTCTGCCAGGGTGCCCTGAGGAGGTTATTTTTCGTTTTATGTTTTTCAATGTACAATCAAACGCCAGCTTTCACGTCACTGGACTGAAAGTTACTTTCAATGAAAGCCTAAGGATTTAGGTGGTTCTTGAACATGACAAGACTCACGGTTAGTTTAGGGGTGACTTTATTTTGTTTTCGGGCTTGGACTAGGGGGTGCATCGCATGGTACGGGAGTGGCAAACTACTACGGAACTACCGGATTTACAATCAACTATACATCAACGTCCATTTATGGTGATGTGTGAGATCGACAGGTTCGAGAAATCGGGAGTGTGTAAGAAAGAAATAGAAATAGGAAAGTGGAACATGTGTGGCACTGTGGGAACACATCGATAGCTAGACAACGACATAGACACACAAACACACGCACACGCGCACAAACACTTACATCCATTCGCACACTCAATCGGGTTAGGGCAACAGGTGAGACAAGGATCTAGAGTAGGAAACGTGTCGTCAATGCCTTGGCCATCTTACGCCCCGCCGGTGGGGTGGCAAACAGCTGCGTTCACAGGGCAGCTGCTTTGTGAAAGTTAGAAGGTCATTGTGGCAAGTGAAAATAGAAGACAAATGCAACTAGAAACGCAGGGTTCGATAATCGAAAAAGTATATTTTGCTTCACACTCGGCTGCCGACAGCTCAAGCGTTTCAACGGCGAGGATGTTGATTGTTTTCCACTAAGGCGCGTGTGTTTAGAGAACATGGTTGAGTATGTTCGGCCAAGGACCCCACCCTTGCCAGCACAGAGCCTGCCATGTTCGGCTGGAGTGGTAAGAAAATGCTTTCCAACCGGTAACGCTAACGAACAAAGGAAACGGATGCTTGTGTAGGCGCTTCTAAAGCCGTCTGAGTGGGGGCCAGCATAGAATGTCAGAGTGGCGTAGGTTATTGCTAGTACATGGACGCAGGAACAGGCAGCTAGGGCCAGGCAGACAGAAAACGGATAGAAAGGCAGACGCACAGACAGCCAGACGGATAGCGAGACAAAAAGAGGACAGGCAAGTTGACAGAAAGAGGAAGACACACAATCAGATTGGACAGAATATGTTCACGGTTCTACCAGCACATAGACATCCCTGCTCCCACGGTACCAATTCCGGAGTGTACTCCGGTCGCAGCTCTGGCTCCGATTCGGGTCTAATTTTGTCGTGTTGTGTTCGCCCTGTTTTCGAATTTGCACTGAATTGTGTTTGATCCTTCGCTACGCACTGCGGACACAACTTTGAACTGCTGCAAAGCACCCTCATCTTAGTGGGTAGTGACGAGAACAAAAGTAAATGGAATATTGCTTGCCGTTCTTGATACTTTCTGCGTGTTTCGGTTAGCTTTGTTACTGGAAATGCAGGAATATTTACCGGCAAGTGTATATTTGGCACTAGTATCGGTTATGGTTTAAAAGAAATCGAACAAAACTATAAAAGAAGACAGAAAGCATATTAGAATGAAATATAAAAACATTGGAACGACGAAAGAGCACAATGTAGAACAGCACTAGAGCATGATGCGATGTACGCGTGATACGCAATAGTCAGAATCAACATATTCCGTAGCACAAAAAGCTGTTTAAAATGTTTGAGAAAAGTTTAATCGACAAATGAAAAAGGGTATCGGCGAACCATTGTAGCCCATGACAGTACGTGACTTTACGAAACGGAACATTAGAAATGCGCACAGCAACAAAAGTAAAATCTAAACCAAACACTAAGCTATAGTCGACAACTTTTCTAAAATATTCCAACAATGGTTTGATAAGAGAAAATAAATGCGTTTATTTGAACCACCGAACTCATATTAAAAAAACACACAAAAAAAAATTTTAATTGCACCGTAAGTCTAGAACAAGTTTTAGAAGGAACATACCAGCAACAATTGGAAAGTGTTCTTTTGAACAAGTGTTTGTAGGGTATGGCAAACTAAAACGACTGTAAACCGTATTCTGTTCAATTGATAAACACTCAACCGTATAAGAAAGTACAATAACTACTAGAGTAAATCATGTTTAAGACAATGAAAATCTGTATGCAGCTGAACTACTAACGGTGGTACATTTAGTTAAGAAACGAGTGACGTTAACATAGCCCGATGGGGCGCCTCCATATTTTGCTTCTTCCATTGTGAGAGGCAAAATTAAGGGTCAACTGAACCGTATTACAGAGCGACAAAAACGGTGAAAATGAGCGCAAAGCGGTGTAATAGAACAGAGACATTAATAGAGCGTTAGTTTGAGGGCACACGAACGAGTACATTGAAATCATTTGAAAGTTCAAGCAGAAACGAGCGAGAAGAAAGAATAAAACCGAAAAATGAACATGAAAGAAACAGATAGATGAAAAATAGTAACACGTAAAGAGTAAATTTTCTACTTTCACCACTCGCAACAATGGTACCCCATCAACGGTACTTCAACAAAACTCACTCGCATATCACTGTGGTTCATAGGGAAACTCTGCCCAGGAAAGAAACAGTGCAAAGCTAAAATCGAAACAGAAACACCGACGGAAATAATGCTTGAGATGACAGTGTACAAATACGAAAGCAACACAGATCGGTTACCAAAGCTGCGCGTCAAGTTGACAAAATACGTTTGCGTAATAACCCAATCAATCGCAGATGGTAAATGATAGCAACAACACAACTCATAACAACAATAGGTGTAAATAAAACTAAAGCAGAAAACGGAACCAACGGAAGGAAGAAAGTTTGCATAACCAAAAACCATTTTCTGAGTACTGCACCGGGGGCAGTTTGTAATGCCAGTTAGATGGAGCCAAAGATATGTTTCCCCTTTGGACGTGCTTTGGACCCGGATCAAGCACCAAGCTGTATGGCTAACAGTGTTGACTGACTGAGCTTGGAGCGTTTGTAGTGTCGAGTTCTGCGTTGATGTGGGGTTCGTTGGTTTTGCTGTGCTTGTGGTTGTGGACAACGGTGTTATGTACGGGGTTTGACACGTGGATTATTTTCTTGGCGGGCTGGGTGGGTGGGTTTTTGTTTGGTCAGAGTCATGAGCAGCGCTTGTTTTGTTGCGGGTTGCGGTTTGCGTTAGTAAAAAAAAAACGGAACGAGTGCCTTGAAAAACAATCGACTAATAATGAATTTCGTTTTCCGTGTTCTGTTTATTTATTTTTCTCTGGGTGTGACTTTCGTGGACTAGTGTTTTGCTGGTGCTATTAATCGGTCGAGCTTTGTGATGCTAAGTGCTGAGGTTTGATCGCAGCTTTGCAGTGATCGAAATTCAAAATTGGACGTTGGTTTTCTGCCGAATCCGTTTCGTTTTTTTTTCGTCGCCGGATTTTACGTAAGCTTTCACTTCGAGCCCACCACAAGTCGCTCGCTGCTTTCGCTCTGGCACTCGTAGCGAGAATGTTCTCTTTCGTTTCGTGTGGCTGGCTGGTTATTGCAGCATCGTTTTGGGTTATTTTTGTGCTAACGTTTCAATAACTTCGCTTCTTGCTTCTTCACTCTCGAGTAGTTACCTGCGTTTGGTGATCGGGGGCAGGGTGGCCCGTGTTGTCTAACAGTGTAGGGGAAGAAGGGCGAGCATCTAGCAACAAACAACATAAAGACTTAACATTTACCACAGCAGAGCAGAGAAAGTTCATAACGAAACAAAACTGTGTCGGTTTCAACCTCCGTCCTGGCAAGTGGCCCTCGGGATGCGTTTTCGCGTTCGCTGGCTGGCCGAATAGTGTCATCGCGTGAAACTTAACTCACTGCACTGCGCCTGTGCACAATTCCGGGGCCCGTGCCAGGACATCGTTCAAACCGACTGAGTTTGGAAAGTTAAGACTAGAGGTTTGAGTAAAGATTCAAATGTAGAGAATAGGAAAAAGATAGGAAACAATGCACACATATTGTCTATATGAAAGAAGGAAGGAATTAAACGAAAACGGTGTCTCGAAACTCGGTACACACACAAACACACAAGAAAAACCGCGCATAGAGAAAGGATCCGTCGGAAAACTCCGTGGAAAACGGCGGGATATGTGGAGCTTGAAGAAGAAAAGAAATGAAACTCAAACGAAACTGCTTCGTGTCGGAACATTCATAAACGAAATCGTGAATCGTGTGGAAATGGCGAGTTCCTAGAACGGTACGTAAAGACGACAGCGATTATGAACGATATGGAACTAAGTGTGGTTACTGAAACCCCTCCGGGTACGGACGGGCAATGGGGGATTGGACACCTAGGCTTTGGCTAGAGCTAACGTGAGAAAATCAAATCAGTTGAATTGAAAAACGCGATAGCCCAACAGAGTAGAGCAGTGGAGCAGTAGTGGGTTTGGTTCTGATTGCTTAGAAGTATGGTTACACAGAGAATGGGGATTACTTAGCGAATGGTGCGTACACTGAACATTTAAAGCTTTTTGTTTGTTTCGTTCACTCTTCTCCAGGCTATGTTGTTGTGTTGGGGAGAGATTCAAAATACCAATCGGGGCTTACTTTTCTTCTTCTTATTCAGCATCACATCCACGCGAGCGGTCTTAGCCCGCAATAGGGCACAACCGGGTTTAATTTTACATGAAAACATAGGATTGGACGAAGGATCAGTCGCGGATGGCAACATGATTCGACTGATGGAGCTGGCTAATCCATTACCAAAGGATTAGCAGTTATCGGGACATCGGCATACACTTGGCCCACAGGTTACTTCTTTCTGCCACTAAGCAGCAACGTTTGAGCGCACACCTGTTATGCGTGAAGCCAAACTCATCGCGCAAAGGTACGCAAGTATGAAGTGATGATGTATTATGATGGAAAATGGCAGAACACAGCTGAGAAGCGAAAAACATAACGAAGCAAATCAAGCAACGGCCAGTGGCTGGGTATGTGCGGGTGTGTGGTGTGGTGGAGCAGAAAAGTAAGCCTGTTTTGTTGTTTTGGAGTGTTGAGGAGTGTGTGGCGATCGCTTGGAGCTTACTGCTTAAAACTAGGTAGGACCCGAGCTCGGGGTTGGACCCCGGCTTCCACGGATCGGCACAACCATTCGGCCACGTAGAAGCGCAGGGACGAGCAAAGAGGCTCTTGGGATGGCCTACCAAACGCAATTGGGCTCGAGCCCGCATGGGCAACGACACTATGTGCACCATTTTGCGATGTTTCCAACCCGTAAAAGCAATAGCGTGGCTTCGGAAACTAGCTTTGTTTTGTTTGATACGATGCGGCACTGTTGTGTTGGTATGTTCGGAAAGAAAAGTAGTTCTTTGTGAAGTGCTCTAAATGTTAACAAATATGGAACCAACAGAAGGAAAAGACTAACAAAAGTGTAGAAACTTAAACGACGCTTACGTAGTGAACACAAACGATGGAAATAAAAATGGATAAAAGCCGGAATTCGGGGATACATAACATAACATAGACAAGAAGTCTAATACCGATTGATTACTCTAATGTTGGTTTTGCAATAATGGTTAGGAGTTTAGTTCAATAATCGCTTCTCGACCTCTGTGGTGCTAATGGGTTCGCAAAAGACTGGAAATGTTCAGTGTTTCTTGTGATATTTTCCTTAAAACGATTTTCGTTCTCATTCTCCGTCCGTTCACGGTGTTCGCGATGAAGATGAGATGCGTTAGATTGGGCACACGAATCATCATCATCATCAGATGTCTCTAGTCATCGATCTGACGACGCTAGCTTAAGGGCGAGGCTCAAACAGCACGGAAGATTACGAAAAAACAAAATATGTTGGCGATGAAGAACGTGACACACTACCGCGATCGGGAAAGCCGGAGTGATGAAGGGCGAACTATGAGTCACAGATTGAGCGTTTCAGGCTATGAATTTATGTACCCGCGGTCGATAGTAAATGAGGTCAACCAAAAGATGCATCGGTTTTCACGACACGACAAAGGCACACACCACCATGGTTAACTGAAAGCATCGAGCTCGCGAAGAAGGCGAGGACCAAGAAAGTGGGGAACAAGTTGAAACAAACTGAAGCACATATGTAAAGTAAGGGGTAAGTGAATTGTAGAATATGGGCAGAATATTGAAGAAACGAAGAGAAATGAAGAAAGCTCGGTTACTGAAACCGAATAATCAAACCGACCAGGAACCGAATTGAATGAAACGTGAACGATGCAACAGGATATCAAAATGGAAGAGGAAAACAAAAGTTAGGCATAAAACTCATAAAACATTCGAAAAAGACAGACAGACGAGAAGGAGGAGAAAAAAGAGTTTGATAGAGCGAAAAAGAGTGAAATTCGGAAGAAAGTAGTAGTAGTAGCAGAAATAGTAATAGTAATAGTAGTAGCAGTAGTAGTAGTAATAGTAGTAGTGTAGTAGGTAGCATAGTGCTGAAAAGAGGTAGTTCATGTTGATGAAAACGAGAAAGGTGGAAAACGCGGGGAGCTGGATACGAGAAGTGGAGAACGGAAGGGAACGAAAGACAAGGCAAAGAAGTCGCTACCGAAGTCGGGTGACGATTAGGAAAGTGAACGGAACGGAAACCAAACCGGAAACTAGCTAGCGGACATACCTTTGCGTTGCGGACCCCGCTGGCTCATACCACCCATGCCGCCACCCATCATGGCGTCCCGCGGTGGCGGCGGGGGCCCGCGGGCCCCCGGTCCGATCCCTCGGCCGCGGTTGTTGCTGTTGTTGAGCGTGCGCTGGGCGAGGTTGTTACCGGCCGGGCCCTGCTGGCTGTACTGGTCCGGCGCCTCCGTGAGGAAGTTCGACGGCACCAGACCGCGCACACCGTCCAGCTCGCCCATGTAGAACCCGTCCTCGTCCATGTCGCCATACACGAGTATGACGGCGCCGGTTTGGAAACTTAATTCCACCTGCAGTGGGGGTGGGAGGCGGAAAGAGATTGGGGTAGAGCCACATAAGTCAATTACGAATGCCACTACGGGATGATTGCGTTCTGATTGGTCTGTGCGCGTTCTGATGTTCGGCGCGATGCGCGTTTCCCGGATGTTCCGGCTCCGGGCCTTGCTGTGTGTTTTTGTGTGGCCACGCACGTTGAGTCGCGGTGTCGTGTCTCGGAAATTACAGGAAAATTTTGCTTCGTTTTGTAGCGCTCGCGGGCGCATTTTTGGTGGGGCTGGTGACCCGCTCTTGTTTGGCTGAACCCCGGGTGTCTGGACTTTGAACACACAGACGAGAGTGTGGGTGGAACGGGTGGGACCGCTAAGGCTACGCTAAATCGGTAATCTGAACAAGAAACGCTAGGTGTTCCCCACTATGTGACCAAGACCAGTGATCTATGTGTGCTCTAGTATATGGTGGTTAAAATGGCAGTAAAGGACTAAAAGCATGCAGCATGCGGCAGAAAAGGGAACAAAGTTCACAACGAATGAACGAATGAAAGGACGCCAGCCAGAACGTAAGAGGGGAGTGTAGACTGTGTTCCCTTCGCTTCTGGGAAACTCCCTACTTGCCCACCGATCGGCGGTCGCGCGACCGTTTGGACTTGGGCTCACGGACTCACGGCCTACCTACAGTAGGAGTGGAGCAGTAGCAGTAGAGTGGCGGCGCTGTTGAAACGACGGTCATTCGACAGCCTGCCGACGCCCGGCTAGTTGGCGAGCGTTAGTGGTTAGTACTTAGTCTGTGTGTGAGTTGGACTCGGAGTGTGTGGACGCCACGAAGGAGTCTGCCACTACCACGGTAGTACCTGGTAGTGTTCGCCGTGGGTGTGATGAGGAATGAGCTTACGACTTACGAGGCAGGTACGGGACAATGGGTGGGAGCGCTACGTGCTAGTCTAGGGCCTCACCTCGGCGTCCACGTTCGGACTCAGCTCCTGCGGATCGTAGTCGTACAGGGCGATCATGCGCTTCACGGGCATGTTGGCGTAGATGTCGCCCCAGCGGTCGCGGCTGATACCCCGCACCGATGGCCCGACTCCGCCCTGTGCCCCATCCTCGATCTCCTGGACCATGTTGTGCGGCACGAACCCCCGGCGACCCCGCAGCTCGCCCCAGTAGAACCCGTCCGGGTCCTTCTCGCCGTACACCTGTTGAAAAGCACGCCGGTTTTGCGGTTAGCGGTGGCTGGATGCGATGCTGGGCTTTTGCCGGCTTTGACTCACCTTGATGGTGTCGCCCTCGTTGAACGGTAGCTCCTCTTCGCAAGCGTCCGGGTTGGGGCTCATGGTGGCCGGGTCGTAGTCGAACAGGGCGAGAAAGTAGCGCGGCTTCTTGGACGCGCCGACCAGATGCGGCGGATACGCCTGCATGTTTTGTGGCGTCATCTGCTGCCCCGGACCGACTCCGCCCTGAGCCATCCGTTGCTGCTGCTGCTGCTGCTGCTGCTGCTGGTGCTGGTGCTGCTGCTGGCTCTGCGAGGGCATCGGTTGGTTCGGGTTCATCCCCGGCCGCTGCTGGTTCGGGTTGCGGTTCATGCCGCCCGGCTGCAGGGGCGCCTGCTGGCCCCCCATGCCCGGTTGCGATTGGCCCGGGTTCGGGCCGTATCCGTACTGCTGGTTTGGTCCTTGTGGGTTCTGCTGGCGTCCGGCCGGATTGCCCGCCATGTTCTGATTGCGGTAACCCTGTGCGCCGACCCCGGCGGTGTGAAGGGATGAAAGAGAGCAAAAACCCAGCGTTTCGTTACACCTTCCGGTACACAGCCTGCTACGAACGGTGTCGCAGTCTAGTGTCGCCGTGGCTGGCAACTTCATACTCATACTCATAAAAGCTGAGCGGGTCCTGAGCACTTGACTCGGCCTACCACATCGACTGCTGCCAAGCAATACAGACACAACACACGCACACCGATCCACACCGGCTGACCGTGAGGCCAACGCTAAACTGGCAAAACTGAGCAAACTAAAGTGAACCGAACCGAATGGTACAAAAAGCGGGGACACCACCGACGACCGAGTGCCGCCGGTGGTGCCCCAATGGAAGATTCGATGCATTTACAAAGGGTGTTGTAGTAAGGACGAAAGAGGGTTGCCCTATCGTTGGATGCTGCCAGGCTGGCTGAACACTGCTGATCCTGGGGTTGATGCGGTGGCTGCCAAGTACGCACGCGGACACTATTTACACAAAACGCGGCCCAACGGGACCCGCTCGAAACTCGATCTGTACAGCGATCTAGTTACAGTGAACGGGAAAGATGAAGAGCGAAGAGCGACTACCGTGGCCAAGGTCGAAGACCGAACCTCACAACGAACAACAACGTGTACCGCGGAGATGAGGGTGTGCGATGAGCTGCCGACGTGTCGGTGCGAATCAGCGAAGGATGCAACGTACGCAAGTGTGGAGCTGCAAAGGTGTACATCTCAACATCTACTACGGGGATTCGGGTGGTGGTAATGCAGCCGCTGCCGGTGAGCGTTACAGTGTGTCTGGAGGAGGTCTTCGCAAACTACTCGTTAGGCCATGCGTTAGCGTCAACCATTGCAAATGCGCTCTGCGGTGACTGTGTAAATTCAACATAATTAAAGAACTGTCCGGGAGTGGAGCTAGTGGGTTCGGTTCGTCTGGACACGGGACGTAACCTCGGACGTGGCTTGTGGGACGCAGTGGACCCGACCCAAACCGAGGTGTGGTGTGGCTGAACAGAATCGACCGCAAGAGGTGCAGCTGGGTATATAGTATGTACAGACTGGACACTAATAGGGACAGTCTTCGAACGGGTGGTAGAGAACATAGAAACACTTGGGACTGGTTGGAAGAACGATTACGCAACAGGGCACAATGATGGAGGTAGAAGAAATGGAGCTGGACAGTATAGTAGAGTGCAGTAGCATAGACCAAACCAGGGCGAGCTACTACGGTCAGATGTCACAGGCAGTTGAAAGGTTAAAGGATCAGCCCAATATCTCCGTCTACGGCAACCGATCGTGTGCTCTCCGACATACACTTGCTGGGCAAAATGTGTTGTGACTAGCAATATGATCGAGCGCTACGTCAATTTTTTGAGAATTTCTTGTTACAAGAGATGTGTATTACCTTAATCACTATATAGTCACGGTTTTGGGGCGTAGAACTTTTCAACGTTATCTTGACGGTGCGCATTGACCAAATGACAGAGAGAAAGCGCAATTAGACATGGGACATTCTTGGGGGCCTGCTTCGATGCTGTCACTACCAAGCGTAGTGAAACAGTCGAAGGAAGTCAAAGGGAGCCATGAGCTTTCCCAGAGTACAACCCAAAAAGGGTTAAGGCAAATCTTCGTAATGGGAGAGAAAGAGAGAGAGCGATTGAAACAGTAACAGAACAGAGAAAGAAGATGGAGGATCAGACAGAGATAGTGAGAGAGAGAGAGGTACAGAGTGAAATACAAAGTTACTGTAGGCGTAGTGTAGACACAGTGGTGGTAGAAGAGACAGCGTAGTTTGAGCTCTAACCTGTTGCTGCTGCGGTGGCCCATGCGACTGGGAGCCACTGCGGCGCCGGCTACTGCCCCCGCCACTGCTGGCGCCATCGTGGTATTCGCTATCGTCGCTAACGTAAGTGTCGCCGGCCGCATCTTTCGTGATTTCGATCGCCGGAATGCTGCTGCTATTCGAATCGCGCTGCGATCGTTCCTGTGTATTACGCGGTATTGCGAGGGGAAAGGTGAGTATTGGTTGTCCGTGATGTTCAGTTCAGTTCATGTGTTGCTGTTGCTGTGATCGACAACTGGGCCTCTGCTACGTGTGCTACGTTAGGCTACGCCACCCAACGCACCCAACGGAAACACACTCCCGGAGCCCGGGCCGAGCTTCACTGGTCACACCGAACCGGTTTGTGACAGATACGTTCCATTGGTTCGGGGCATCGACAGGAGCTGACGGACACACATCCTGTCCGCCATGGAATCCCTCCCCACCGACCAAAATCCCTCCCGCAGTATCGGTATCGCCTTCGGCTACACTCACCTGCTGGTGGATCGAGCCCGGGTAGATCTCCTTGTCGCTCAGGTTCTCGTCGTGATCGATGACCTGGTTCGGGTTCATCTGCTGCATCTGGCTGTTCATGCCCATGCCCTGGCTGTTCATCATCCGCTGCTGGTTGCGCATGTGACCGCCGCCGCCGCCGGGCTGTGGTTGCATCGCGCCCGCCGGGTTCCGGTTCCTAGCGGCGGCACGCACTTGGTCTTGATTGTGTTGCGATTGTTGATGATGTTGTTGTTGTTGTTGTTGTTGTTGTTGTTGTTGTTGATGATGTTGTGGTGGTGTCGATAGTAAGGGAGGTGGTTGTTGTTGTTGTTGTTGTTGATGTAGTGATGATGATGAATAGTTTAGTCCATTTTCAGTATTTGGTTCAGGGTATCCGAAGCCAATAATTTGTAAGTTTGGAAAATAGCATCGCACACACGTGGCACACGCGCGCAAGTGGAGAGGGTGGTGGGGGGGTAGATTTTGGTGCACGGGTTTCGGTATGGTATGGTTTTCATTTTGTTTCGTGGGTTCGGTTTGGGTTTTGTGGGTGGGTGTTGTGGTAGTGGTGAATTGTTGTTGGTTAGCACGGCATTGATAGGCGGTTGGGCGTTTGGCGAGATGACACACGAATGAACCGGTTGCCGATTCGATTCGGTTCGGGGTTTGGAAGCGTTGGAGGGATGTATGCAGGCAAGCGGTCGATATGCAGGCGCCAGGCAAGGACAGGATTCAGGTGGAGTCACGTCGGTTTCGCAGGAAAACCGCGCCGAGGGACGGACGGTTATTGAACGGGAACAGAGAAAGTAAAGAAATAATCGAAAAAGAAAGAAAGAAAGAAACAAACAAACGTACGGATTCTGTAAATTAAAGTTTGTTGTTCGTTGCGCACATCGTATGTACAGATTTACACCGTCACCGCTCACCGGGTCCATTACTTTCTACTTCGAGCGTGTTTTGTGGATAGTTTTACGGACACTTTAGGGATAGTGTGGGGGAATGTGAAAAGTTTGCCGACCGAACAGCCGGAACAGTCAACTCGAATCCAGCCCGATCGTTCACTGCTTTGAAAAAATATATATTGAGAATCACCAACTTATGCATCACCAGCCAATCGTTATCGCCGGCACCGGCGCTTGGACGTCTGATGTGGACACAACCACAACGCTTTCGCTTTCGTTCCGAGCAAACGAACCCGATGAGTCAGAGGGCACCTTTGGAATCGGCAACATTCGTTGTTCGGTCGCGGCAAACTTTTCAACAAACACGCACAGACACTCTTACGGATACACAGCCACGGTGGTGCAATAGACGGGCGCCAACCAATAGAAGTACCTTCGGTGGAATACGTGGCCGTGCTGAAGAACACTGAAAACCAACACCAAGTGCTCCACTATTCAGTCTAACTCGGCGACTCGGCGACTAATGAAACGAACAGCGAAACATCGAGCGATTCATACGCCGGAGTCGCCAGTGTGTGCTGCGATTAATATGCACGGTTACACGCAAAGATGGGGCGATAGCAAATACACGCATACAGACACTAATAAGAGACAGAGTGACAGAGCCCGAGAGAGAGAGAGAGCGAGAGGGCGAGGGATAGTGGTGGCGTGATGCAGGGTGAGTGAGCGAGAAACACAGAGAGAGAGGAAAAGGGTGCTCGACCGCGGGTCTGTCGTCTGCCGTTTCGCGGAACCGCGGACTTCGCGCAAAGCTGTGTTTTGACGCTTTCACGTGACGTCATCCCGAGACGTAATGTGGTTGATACAGTGATAGACACTTGTATAGCCGCAGGAAGTTTTTATCCATTTTTTTCAAAAGGCAACTTTTTTTTAATTGTTTGAATAGACTTTTTATTTTGTTACAGCACTATTGAGGATATAAATGGAACAAAAAGGAAAGAAAAAGTTATATTTTTGGAAAAAAAGAAAACACGAAACGTACGGGGACATTCGTATAGCCGCACTTTAAGAAAAACATGTAAGATTCCATCTCGTGGAAAGTTACGTGGTATTTAATATTTGGTGTCTCCTCCCCCATTTCTTATCACTTCAAATATGCGGTTTGGCAAAGATTTCGACAATTTTTCAACGGTGTCCTTGTCGATGTTATTCCAACACTCTTGAATGGCCGCACGTAAGCTTGAAATGTTATCGAATTGCCGTCCATTTGCAACAACCTGCCCAGCTAATATACCCCATAGGTTCTCAATGGGATTACAATTGGGACAGCACGCTGGCCATTCGAGGAGAGGGATATTTTTATCCACAAACCAAGCCTTGGATGCTCGGGAAACATCAATCGACGCATGGTCTTGTTGGAGTATTTGGTCTTCATTCCCGTCAATCTCGAGGTGAGGAATTAAAACGTCTAGTAGCTCCATCTACATGCCTAAATTCATTCGAGTAGATTCAAGCTTTCCATAGTAATAATGCCCTCCATACCATCGAACTGCCTCTTCTAAAATTTCGTTTGGATCTAGCAGTTGTCGTTGTCGGCTTAAATCATGCCAATAACAACTGTAACAGTCTGGACCATCAAAATTAAACTTTTTTTCATCAGAAAAAATTACATTTCGCCATTCCGGCCCCCATGCCATGTGCTTTCTAGCAAACTTTAGGCGGTTCTCTTTACGGATAGCACTTCACTTTGGCATTCCTTTCTTTTTTTTCCATTTAATGTTGTTGGAAGTATTCAGAATGCGTGCAAAGGCGTGTCTTTCTGTTACAGGAACATCTAATGCAACTTTGATTTGTCAGCAGAATAGCAGCTTGTTTTGCGTTGCTTCCTGTTTTATTTGCCCTTTAAGTCGCAAGGAATCTTTAGTGTTCCCCTTTGTAGCACGGTTTATACCTAAAAATTATAAAAAAGATCAAAAACAATCCCTATAATGCTTGAAATGTTCTTACTTAGTTGCACTATTTACTGCAAATCGAAAGCTTACGGCTCGACACACAGGTTAGTAGAATTTTGAGGTTTGGATCCAATGGGGCAAGCTAAACGAATGTCTACCACTGTACAGTGTTGGCGCCCCGTCAACTGGCGATGTAGTCGTGCGGGGCTTTTGCACACCAGACAGCGTTTTTGGGGGAATTTAAAGAGTTTCTTTATAACGGCGTGGCTCTCGGTGGCCTTCGAACGCGTTGTGTAGTCGATAATTGTGACCAGAACACATTTTAAAGATTGCTACCCATTTCTCATCTGCGACTGACACCAACCCGGGCAGCTTAACGTAGAGGACTTTGGCCAGGACTGAGTAACGGGGAATGTGTTCTGTATTTACGATGACGAACGGCGAAGGAACGGCTGAACACGGATAGTAAACAAAACAGTGTGCTAAAACGGTATTTACAATTCAACTCAAAACGGATACTTTCAGGATTGCCGGAATCGAGCCGGGAGGGAAATGTGAACGAACGGATGAAAACGGAAATTTTTACAATGTAAAGGAAGTGAGGGCTGGACCAACTGCGGGGATGCCGGTGGGAAACGTGAAGCAACCATCCTCGGACTCGCTCCCCGTCCCGATTGCGCTGCTTCGTGCAAGGAACACCGAGCGGGAGAGAGAAAGTGCTTGGTTGCTTCAGTTCCCGGATCCTGGATCCGTCCCGGACAGCGCATCGTGGGTGCTCTACGAACTACGGCCCGGAACTACCAGGAGCAAGCAACACACATTCCATTCACGCACACCAACAAAATAGAAGGAAAACTAAAGCCGAACTACCCGGACCGAACGAGCGCGGTGCCCGTGCGGCCCGGCGGGGGTAGTGGCGTGGCAAACGCGGGGGGCAAATATTTACTTGGTATCATCGTCGGTGTGCTGTCCGCCGACTGCGAGTCGCGCGACTTGGTCCGCACCGTGACGGCCCGCGGGTTCAGCCCGACCAGCTTGCCGATGTCGATCAGGGCGTGGTCCCCGGTCGGCGAGTCCACGTCCGTGACCTTCTTCCCGTCGGCGTACACCGCGTACCCGGTGACCGGGCCGGACGATGGCGGTCGCGTCACCGGCTGCCAGGTGACGAGCAGCGTTCCGTCCTGTGGCCCTGCTTCGACTTGAATCTCCTGAGCCGAACGTGTGACATCGGGCAGGAACGGGGGCAGGGGGGCGGGCGCGTGCGAGAGAGAACGGAACAATATCCAGTGGTCAATGCAACGGGATCCGGGCGGAGAGCGGAACCTCTGGTGGGGCAGCGTTACCTGTGGTGGATCTGGCAGTCCTTTGGCTAGCGTGCGGAAGTCCGTGTACGCTCCGGGCGCTTCCTCTGGCGGGGGCCCAGCCGGTGGGGCTTGCTGCTGTCCGGGGGCCCGCAGGTGCTTGGCTCGCACCGTCACTCGGTACTGTGTGCTTGGCGCTAGTCCTGCAAGGAGGGGTGGGCATTGTCAGCGACTGGTGCGCGATTCGTGGCCGTTACACTCACCAGTTATCGTGTGGCGGTAGACGCCGGGCTTGACGGTTCGGACCTCGACGTTGTTCACGCAGACCACGTGCTGGTGGTTCGAGTTGGCGGGCAGCCACGAGATGACCGCACTCGAGCAGGTGATGTTCGTCGCCCGCACCGCCGACGGTCCGAGGTGCGCCGTGTCCCGGCCGATGATCATTGTGCAGGCGGCGTCGCGCGACGTCCGCCGGTGCATGGTCACGCTACGCACACTAATCCTATGTGGCTGCAAAGGGAGGTCTGGGTGAGAAAGACGACTCGGTTGGGGTCGACCGTTTACGTACTCGGTTGGAGTCTACACCCTCCACCAGCGCCCGGGTGCGCTCGGTCGCCTTCACCGTCACCTTCAGCACGCCGTCGACGTAGACGTGGTAGCTCTCGATCTGCTGGCACATCGGCGAGTCCGGCTGCGACCAGCCGATCAGCACGCTCTTGTTCAGCTGCCGCTCCAGGGTGAGGTGCTTCGGTGCAGGAACTGACACGGAGAACATTAGTGCATCGGTGGGGACTGCGGGCGGCCAGGGGGAGGTAGACGGAACGGGAGACCGGAGAAACCGTGGACGATAGTGGAATACCCTTACTCTGCGCACTCAAACTGACCGTTCTACACACTGAAGCAAGGAAACACCAGACACACAGTGCACAGACAAAGACACAGACGAACGCACAAATTGGGGATGGGTGATGGGTGACGTGAGAGAAAATTGGTAGCAAACCACCGATGTGTGGGTGTTTCGTGTCTACTAAGGAGGGTACTGGTGGACTTCCCGGAGTACATCCCGGAGCAGTTGATATTGCACGACCGTGAAACGTCATGCAACCCTGGTGAAAACGCAGTCCACTCTTGACTAGAACTGGAAGGTCACTCTTGGCTAGACCCTCTTTAATTTCTACAAGCTACTGCTACCCCGACCTGGCCTCGCAAGGGTCTGTTGATCTGTAGAACTACTATAGAGACTCGCGTGACGTAGAGTGCCGAGCGGAACACTTCGTGCCCATCAACTTGTGAAGTCGCGCCGGTTACTAGATTAATCCTTAAGAAGTTTTATGTGGCGGGCAGAAGTAGAAGACATCAGAGCACGCTCTGAAATCAGCTCTAATTACCGCAGGATCACATTGGTTATCAGGATAGAAGTACTCCACTCAAAGCTCGCTGCATCACAGGTAAGAGATTATGAAGATTATTATTATTATTAAGAGGGTCTGCTAACGAACGTCTAGAATCTATGAACAGTATGTTCGATAATTTTAACAAATATAAATGCAGCCATATGAACTAGTTTGTTTAAAGGGTACATTCTCTTTCTTTCACAGACATCTAATTTCATTCAAATCAGATGACGGACGGACAAATATGCGCGTTTATGTGAGAGTAGATTTATGACGTGTGTCAAAAAAGTAAACAAAGGAACAAGTAGTCAACAATAATTTTTTTTATAAAACATCTACTGAGCCCTGTAATTTGTTGCAACAAGCTTATGGTGATGAATGTATGAGTAGAGCAAGAGTTTTTGTTTGTTATAAGAGATTTCAACAGAATCGTGAGGACGTGGAAAACGCTTAAAGACTTCGGACGTCAACAAGAGCGGTATCTCTCAGAATCGGAAAAGTGCGCGAAATCATTGCTGCGGATGAAAATTTTACTGTAAGAATGTTTACTGAAGAGTAAAAACACTGTTTGAAAAATTTTACTTAATGGTTTGATAGAAAACAAAAGCTTGTGCTCGGTTAGTTCTGCATGCATTAACAGACGCCCCAAAATGGCCACTTCTGTTGCACATGCGAAAGACATCATTTAAAACCTTCAAAAAGGACATTCGATAGATCTGTCATCATGTGACTATTGCCTATTCCCTAAGCTCAAGTAGTTGGCTATTGGCCATGAAAGGATAATTTTTTAACGACATTCCAACGATTCAAGCGACTGTAACACGGGAACTGAACCTACTGACACATAACCGCGCATAACTTTTAAATCTGTCATCCGATTTGCATGAAATTCGATGGGTTTGAAGAAGAAAGAACGTATCTTACGGAACACTACGTTAGTATCTAAGAGATATAGCTGCATTCATTTTTTAAAAGTATAATTTAGTTATTTATCAAACATACCGTCAGCGAATCGAAATCGCTCCGGCGAAATCGTGCTGATCGCAAGTGAAATCAATATCGGCCGTCCCACCGTCGTCGCCATTTACCGCGAAACGGGCGTACCGTGGCCATCGCGACATCATGATTGCTTCGACTTCGATGGTGAAAGAAAAATGGAAACACATTTCCGTGGTGGCCAGAAGAAATGGTGGGCCCTTCCGAGGGCCCATATATTGCGCAAACCAAGGGTAGCGGTGGGGCCAATGAATTTGAATGCGACACTCGATTGTCTCTTGATTTGTGAGCGAGATTTGAGGGCCCCTTCAGACGGCTCGTTGCATGTTGGATTGAAAAAGCCCGAGCCCCCTCCAATCCGGAGTTAAATCGACCGGTTTTGCAGGCCTGTCACGCGAGACCGTGTTCCCCTAACGTGCCGTGCCGCTAGATTGGATTTTTCACTTTGAATCCTTACACTCACACGCGCCACCGAGCAACTAGGCGTGTGGTACTCGTACATTGTCCTACGATAACGAGCAAAGGAAGGACAGAAGCAGCAAAAGAAGGCCAGTTCCACCATGACATGACTTTGCAAAGCTTTCAGCCAAGCCGCACCGAGCGGAACTGACAGGAATCGCGTCCTGACAGCTCGGCCCGCCGAACAAGGCGACGTTAATGACAGAAGAAGACTGAGGCTAAGAAACTCATGGTGGGTTATGCTGCCGAGAGGAAGGCCGCCGTGTTGCAAAAAAAAAACAGAAAGCAGGACACATGTTGGTGTGTTCAGGAAGTAAAACCGTTGGGAGTACCCGTCGCCGTTCCAGTCTCTACAAGGCATTGGTGGGGTGTGAGTGTATAAATTCCAATTATTTATATGTCGCCTTCGACACCGTTTCATCCTTTCGGTGCCCCGGTCCTAGACAGGCCTCCGTCGACGAGCCCCTTCACCCTCTGGCCGGAAGGGGCTTTCAGATTTGGGCGACGATCCATTTGACCGGAAGGCAGGATGCTGGGCCTCACCTGCCTCGAGCCCTGACCCATTGTTACCGCGCGAGGTGTAACCATTTGTCCAACTCCAGGACACTGAAGGTCACGCAGGATGAATTCGCTCGGCGCCCGGGGATGGGCCGTGAATGTCAAAGCGAAACCGAAAGGTAAGCAGCACGAGCCGTAGCCGGTTCCAGGTCCCTCTCAGCGTCGTGTCAACAGCCTGCCTGCCTGCGGGGGGGCAGTGACGGGGTTTCGTGCGCTGACAGAGCGTCCGCGCGCGCTCCTTTCAACACAATTGCACACCATCATCCATCTGAGCGCGCAGCCAGAAGTGCGGCAAATGGTGCTCCAAACACCGAAAGGACGAAAAACGCATCCTGCACCGAACAGACCCAGGGCAGGGCCCGAGATGGGGCTTTGTCTGGCGTTCATTTGCAACTACTTGGCAGCGTCGTCGGGGGGTTGAAGCAGCGAAGCACCGTGACAGTCGTCGGGGCCGTGGGGCTGCCCGGGACCAGTTGAAACCGAATGTTTATTGCCGCAAGCCGTGTCCTGCACACATACGCGTGCGGAAGAGCTGGTGAATTGGAGAGCGGTCGTGTCACGTGGGATTTAAATTAATAAGAACACTTCGTGACGGGCGCACTCAGAGGGAACGTTTGGTGAAGTGGTGACTGGGCTGAGTGGAGCCCGTTTTTATCAGCGTGACGCCATCGGATGGAACTGCCCGTGCTCGACTTGGAACTTTTAATCCCGCGGGAGGCAGCGGCCGACGGCCAGATAACGACATCGGCTGCATCCTGCTGCTCCGGGTGTTTCGGTGGTTGGATTTAATGCGCCGCGGGTTGATTATTGCTCGAACGATCCAGAGTAGTCGGCCTCTCGGGCCGTGGCTCACAAGTGCCACAAAACCTTCAACTAAGACCCCGATTTGCTGGCGACTATTCGCAGCGCCCTTTTCTGGCTACCAAAGGCACTCCACAGTACGAACATTCTTTGCGGAACTTTACACCATTTTTTGTTGCCATCTTGATTCGCTACTTTGTTTTAACCGGCTGCTGGTACTGCAACAATGTAAAAATGCATTGACACCACACACGGGAGAATAGTTACATCGTCCTCTTGGCAGTGGCTCGTGGGGAAAAAAGGTAACTCCTAGAAAGATTCATCGTGGTTTTGTGGTGATGGTCTCTTGGCACCAGTTCAAGGATGGAAGGGCCAACAAGAAACGCGTGCGCCAAAGTTCCTGTTGTTGGCGCTTCGTGGGCTTTTGTTGCTACAACTTGTTACAACTTGTTACAACGTCCCAGAGCAAACACGGTTCCAGTACGCTTGTTGCAAAGTTCCCCGGATGGAACACAGAGCGCTATTAATCCGTGGTTGGTTCGAAAAGTATCGGTAATTTTGAGTTTCCTCATTTTCGACTTTCGACTGAATTCGACCAAAAACAGCATCGCATTAACATTGCTCAGGAGCTGTTGGTCTCTGTGCGCGACGACCCAAATTTGCTTCAGAAGGGCCTCGACTGGTGACGAATAATCGGTTTAAGGTTATGACGTGGAAAGCAAAGCTGACTCATTCCAATACAGGGTGGTCAAACATGCGTGCATTTTTTTCATTCGGTTGTAGAAAAAACGGGTGAATATTTTTCGATGTTTGAACTTTTATTTGAAAGGTTAATTCATTACATTTATGCATAAAATTTTGTTTTGGTATTTTGGTTGTGGAAAATTGGGAAATACGAAAAATTTATTTCCAAAGTGGTCAGTCGTCAACTCATTCGTCAAAAGCATACCCGCATTGAAGCTCATTTCCCCTTCGGTGGCTAATTTTTAATAGTCAATATTGTGGTTCGAAAAACCCACACATCGTGCAAGAGAAGCCAATGCACCCACAACGTGTGACTGATTGGTGCGCATTTTGGCTGATTGGTTCTTCGGCGAAATTGAAACTGAGAACTTGGATTGCATTTGGTTTCAACAAGACTACGTTACGTGCCATACAGCGACAAACACAATCGATATTTATGTTAGTACTCAAAAGTAGATCGATCAAATGAGCTACTGCCAAGCCAATCATGGTGAACATTTGACCAACATTGTTTTCCATAAAAAATGCCATGAATTAACCTTTAACCTCGATCGAATGTGAAGGTTTTGCTTACAGTTTTCTTCATTTGCAGAGGCGTGAGTTGGCATCATGAGTTTTTGCCACAGGGTAGAACAATCAATAAAGAATACTAGCTGTAAGTTATTCGCCAAGCAATCCGCATTGTTTCTTGTGCGTTAATTTTTGGCCAACAACAACACATTAATATTGCCACAGCCACTGTATTTCGCCGGATCTGACCACCAGGGATTTTTTTATGGACGGCGCTACGCTACAATTAGGGAGATAAAAACGGCATCGAACGATGAAGCTGAGCAACACAAAATTACGGATACATTTTGAACGTACCACGTAAATGCATCGATCGCAAACGTATGATGGTGACATAATAACTTGTTTTCGAATCAAACGATTTAAAAAGGGCGTTCAGGCGCTTTGACCCAAGGCAACAGTTGAGTTGTAATTGCAATAGGGCGAGATCGGTCCACCAACTGCACGGGGTTGCATGCCGCGGTGGAGCCGGGGTACCAAATGAGGTCCTAACATGCGACCAAACTTTGAGGGCACACTGCATTGCGCTACCACCCCGCTTGCCCGGGGGGAAAACACGAGCTTAATGACGCCGCTGACGAGTTACCAGGAACTTCGCGGAAGTGACCTTCCAACTGGAGTGTCGTGTGTGAGTATCCTTCCAAGCCACCAAGCGACAAGTTTGCCAAACGGTGCTTATCAGGTGTTGGAGCGCGTGCCCGTGCCGTCCGTGGTCCGTGAACGACTATGAAGGCGCCAATGGGGTTCCTTAAATGAAGCCATTCCCGGGCCCGGGTTGATGAAGGTGCTACCGCAACGGCAAACTAAGCACGACATTTTGAACCTGGGCCGTCCTCAAGGAAGGCCGTCGAGCGAAAGGCGTGATCGCATTTCCAAGGCTGCTTCCGGCGCTCGAGAGGACGTTTCATTAAAATTAATAGTTAATATTCGCGGCACCATATCGCAGGCCGCGCGCCGTCGTTGGCGTATTTATCTCGTGGGTGCTGAAATCGTTTTATGCCAAGCATCATAATCTCGGAAGCTATTTACTTTAGTGCCACCCAAACCCGCGACCGAAGCCGCTTGGGCCAGGGAAAACCGTGTCGATAAAGTTGAGTCCCGGAGCGGCACCATTCCGGACACTGACGACGGGTTGGGGTATCCGCATAACTTACTGACCTGGATATTGATTTATTGCATAACGCTTCCGGCACCGACGCGTAACAAGCTCCTGTGGGCAGGTTCAGGGTCACACCCGGACCCGGAGCTCGCTCGCTCCGACGCTCCGAGGAGCATTACTTCGCCCACGACTTGGATCGGGGTTTTATCGGGCTCCCGGGGCCGCCTCAATGTCAAACACATTGCAAACGAAGCTGGGGAAAGTACGTGTGAATCTGAATAATCCTCCCCACCCCAGACAGGACTCTTGGCATTGCCCGAGTTCTTGTTGTTGTGTCGTGCAGTAAAAAGACAAACAGCAACGACCGGGAACTCAAAGCGAAACCGTCCCACCAGAGCCCCGAAGAATGTTTTAAGTGAAGTTCCCATACCACCGGTCTGACAATTTGTTCTATCGACACTGCATATTTGCCCACGTAGTCCGGGGACCGGGTCTCGGGAAGGTTATCACAATTCTGACAATGGGGCGGACGTCTTCAGTGTTCGGCGTTGCCAAAATTTGGCCACGGCAGAAAAAAATACCACAGAGCGCCAGGGCGCCCGGGCAAGGAATTCAGTCACGAGGTCGAACGCTGCCGCGGTGGAATGCCTTTTGCCACGGGATCCTTGAAATTCTTGCGCATAATGTCGACGACATGTTTCCGCTCTGCCTTTCTCGGGATTAGGGACCTCCGCACCCGGTCCGAGAGAGTGTCCTGGACTTATGGGTCTCTGAGTGAGTCTGAGGGGGGAGGGGGAGGGGGGGGGGCGGGCTGTGTCTGTTCCTGGAGCCGGGCTACGTGTATGACTTTGAAGACACGGCCCACAACGAGGGTCGAGCGCTTTTGCTACAATTTTCATCGCACACAGAGCTAAAACACAGAGTACAGCTAGATGGGGAAGCTAAGTCTGCTTTCAAGGAACTACGGTTTGGTGAGCTACACATGAAGTAGGCAGAAAGGTGAACGGCAGACTCAGATAGGGAGACAGAGAGAGAGAGAGAAGAGCGGGGAAGAGAGAGAGCAGTCGAGTGGGAAGGAGGAAGCGTAGAGGGCGGAAGACATCGCAACGGGCAGGCTTACCTGTGTCGGCCTCGTCGTCCAGGTCCTGACCGAGGTCGGTGTGGGTTTCGCTGATCCGTGCCAGGTCCTCGGATGTGTGCGGTATGAGCGGGTTGCTCGACGGCCGCGGGGCCGGGTCGAGCGGGATCGGGGCGTCGTCGGCATCGCGCAGCGTCGACACTACCGCCTGGTGGAACTCCAACAGGTCATCCCCTGCAGATCCGTCCGAAAAAGGGAGCGCCATTAGGACCGATACGGAACAGGACCCTGGTGCCTGGGGTCCTGGCCGACACTTACCGACGAGTCGCTGCACGAACGATGCGGGCACCAGACCCCGTCTGCCGTCCAGCAGCTCCGCGTCGAAGTAGCCTCCCTGGGGTTCCCCGTTGCCCCAGACCAGCAGGTAATCGCCGGCGCACAGCGCCAACTCACCTTCCGACCCTTCCACACTGCGCAAGAAGAAGACCAGTCAGGAAGGAGACTCCGTGGCCTCGCTGGCACCGTACTTACTCTGGCGGATCGTACGAGAACCGTGCAATGAACACGCAGCATCTGCCCTTGCCCGGGATGTCCAGCATGTCGACCTGCGGCTCGCCGGTACCGTTCAGGGTTAACCCGTGGGACCGCGCTGCCGGTGTGTGAGAGAGAGAGAGAGAGAGCGCGAGCGATGTGGTTAGTCCGGGTTCCGAGGACTCAGGGTCTGAGGGTCCGGGGCGCTTACCGTCTAGCTCCATGCCGATGAGCGACCGGTTCTGGGTGTGCATGAAGGCCGGGTTGACCCCGTCGATGCCGCTATAGCTATCTAGGCCCCAGTTGGCGGGCGGGATGGGCGAGCAGGGGGTGCCGCCGCGCTGGCCGTACCGCGCCAGCAGGTCGAGCTCGTCGAGCGGCTTCATGTTGAGCTTGGAGCTGAGGCCGCCGGTGCCGCCCCCGAGCAGCGGGTTGGTGTAGGTCGAGTAGGACGCGCTCGTGTTGTAGTTGGCCAGGTTTGTGCCGAGCGTGCTGGTGAGCGGGTGGCTGATCGAGGTGAGGTTCAGGCCGGTGCCGAGCCCGGACAGGCCCGACACGCCCCCGGAGACGCCACCGGACGGGCCGAGCACGCTCGCCAGCCCGCCGGTCGTCGCCGAGTGCGTCGGGAAGGTGTAGGACGAGGCGACCGGGGCCACGCTCAGCCCGAGGGTGTAGCTGGCCGAGCCCGACGGTATCGAATGGGTGTTGTGTAGCGACAGGACGGGCATGGTCGAGCTCTACCCCACACGACGGGAGAAGACGACAGAAAGGACGAGAAAATTTAGCAAACAAACCAAAGTGTTTTGGTCACCGCCACCTCCCGCCACTTCGCTGGTCGGGAATGTCGGTGACACACAACATGTGCGGGCGTGTGTGTGGGGTGGGAAGGGGGTGTCACTCCTGAGCACTTGGCAGGGCCCCCTTTCTCGGGCTCGGGGGGGGGGGCTGGCCTGCTAGATGATTGAATGGGTTGTGCGATGGCGGAGTGAAGAGTGGAGTGCGAGGGACACGGGGAGGGCGGGCCCCACACCGCGGACAATATTGGCCCGGCCCGTATTCAAATGAGCAACGGCGCCGGGCGCCGTGGTTCGGAAAATCCGTCATGAATATGGAAATGTGTGCGCCCGGTTTGACGTGGAACGAAAATAAACTACAGCCCTGGCAGGCCGGGGTAGTGGGAAGCGGGCGCGGTGCGGTGTGGAGTCCGGAATTCGGGGACCCAGGCCGGACCAACCGGCACACAGCAGACAGGCGGATGGTTGGCTGGAGTGGCGACGATGGCGACAGTCTCTGACGATCACCAAACCGAGCCTAACCAGGCGCCTCCATTCGGCACTCAATGAGTGCTCGTACCGTACGGGTGAGTTCCCTGGGAGTGTGGAGCGTTTTCCTCGCAGTCTCGCAGTCCTATGGCAAGCGACAGCCAGCTTTGATCCGTCCCTCTGACACCTCTTTCGGATTAGGTGTCGTCTAAAAACTCAAGTCATAACTCATCGATCCCATCTCAGGCAGGCCAGAGATGGACGGTCGCTACCAAGTAACGTTCCCAATACTCTAACACTCGGATTGATGGGTTACTTTAAACTAGTTATCTAAATTTTATCTCACGAACGTATATTTAATTGTTTTTTTCCAGTGATGTTACTGGCTTCAAAATGTTTGTTTTTAGCTCAATACACGCTACAAAATTGAACAATAACGGTTGCAATACGATTAACAAATGGAAATGCAATAGAAAATTCTTCATCGACACCTTAAAAGGTTCACGGGCGTAAATGTCACTGCCTAAAATTGTACCGTTCGAGCAGTTTTTCCGAGCACCATTGAGATAACCGTACATGAATGGTATTTGAACAAACATAATCCTTGTGTGGTCGTGAACTATCAGCGTAAACCATTGAGACTATCGGTAGTCTCGGAAGTCTTAGCAGCATCAGGTGGGGTTGCGAATGCGTTTAGAGAAAAAAATCGATAATCGAATCTTGTTCAATTGTACATTAATTTGAATGTCAGTTTAAATTTTGGGCACATAAAAGTTGGAGCGATGCCATAGCTCTGACGATGATCTGCCGAGTTAATCGATGCGATAGCTTCCACGACTTTATTTAATTGACGATCATTGGTTAGACATTTTCAAGGATGTTGGATATCTTTAGACTTGTTCGAGTTGTTTCAGTTTGCCGTTTTTATTTAAGATTGGCTCCTAGCCATTGTCCTTGATGTTATACGCTCTCAATTTTAACCGCAAGACGATGGAACACTGCATAGCACGCGTCTACTTTAATTCTTGACTCAGTGTCACTCAGTTTCCTTTTTTTAATCCAAATCATCAGATCGTAATTGAAATGTCTCGCACAGTGAAGTGAAGGAGTAGAGTTGATTTTCAAACATAAATGCTAGTCTAAACATCCTTGACTCCGATCAGTAGTTTAACGCATCAATATACAGTTCTCTTCAAATGGTGCGTATCACACGCGCGGTTAAAGTGTCTCGCACGCTTCGCAGCTTCGTCGGGCTCATTAGGGTGTGCTTCGGCACCGTGCGAGAGAAAACATTCGGTGAACAAATATTTAATTCAACGTCTCCACCGTAGCAGGTAGCTTGCCGGTGACGAAAGCCACAAGCGTACGACGGGCGCAAGTTAACGACTTCCATCAGCACCACCGCCGGCCGGCGGGCCGAGTGCGATTGGCGCTACGAACCGTTTATCAGACGGAACCACTCGAGCTCAGGCACACAGTGGGTCACCTGCGCACCGCAACCACGCGAAGGCTTTCCGGTGGATTACATCGTGTACACACAGGAGCGGGTGCGCGCGCGCGCGAGGACACTCTCTTGCGGGGCAAGGATGAAAAGGAATTCGAATCGAGCCGCAGCTCGTTTGTATCACGAGCTAAATGGCCAGAAGCGTTGATTCTTAATTAAACGTTGCTCACGGGACCGGGACCTGAAGTCAGCAGGTGGCACACGCAAAGGAGGGCAACGAAACACCGTTCGGACACGTGGCAGGACACGGAGCAGAAAAGGGATGAAGAGCAAAAAAAGGATCCCTTTCCGCGATGACAACACTTGTGCGCTGTTCTGCTCCGAGCAACGTCCGCGAGGCACTGCGCCAGCCAGTCAAGGCAGCCTTGGTTACGCCTCTGTTACGCCTTTCTCTTCCCGCTCGCCCTCTCCTCCTGGACCGTCGTTTTATGAATCCACACAGACACGAACGAACGGGGTTTTGGGCCGCGTCCTTGCTCTCTCTCTCGAGCGTTAAACGCACCCCGACAAAATCGGACACAACCGACACGACGTCGGCTGTGCGGTGCGTCATGCGGAATTCGGAAGTTTTTTGGACGTTTTCTGCTTCTTCTCCGCGAGTCCTTTGCCAATTTATCGAGACGAGCGTCGCCGTCGTGTTTCGAATGATTTCATCGGCCCTACAGAGGCCGCTCAAACAGGGACGAAGCCTATCACGCCGAAAGCTGTGAAGTCGTGAATGGAAACCAACAAGAAAAACCAATTGGTTTCAGCCGTGCCGCAGAAAGACGCATCAGGCAAATGGCCACTCGAGAAGGCAGTGCGTCCAGCGAGCGAACGAGCCGAGGTCTCGTCCCACTAATTTCGGGTGCCAGATTCAACCTGGACGTGGGATCACATCGGGCTCGAGGATCACATCATGTTTTGCGGCGGTCCAACGAAATAAAATTATCGACTGTTTGATGTCTCAAATCGAGCGGAAGCTACCGGTGGAGGTTCCGAGATTTTTTGGCAGGTTTTAAACGGGGGAGCCGATAATAAAACGAGGGTTTTTATGTGTGGCTTTGGCCTAATTTTAGTGCCTCAAGGGCGCCCTGTGGTGCTTTGAAGATGAATTGCGCCATTAAGGGCGCAGGGTTTACGCGCAATGTATCAATTACCCAAAATTAATTACGAGGCCTTAAAGCAGCCAGTTTTGTTTGGTTATTAGACAAACCGTTTAACAGGTGGGTCAATAAGTGTAAAAGATGGTGTGCTAAAGATTTGGAACGCTATTTGGAGATGAAAAGTAAAATGAAACAAAAAAGGGTTTGGTAAATAGTTCTTTTAATTAGCGAGATCATCAATGCAAAATGCAGCGCCATCGACTACTTACTACCATAGTTTGAAAATTCTCCTGATTCAAATGCATCCAAATGTATGCAAATCGGATGACAGATTTAAAAGTTACGCCCGTTTATGTTTGAGTAGGTTTAGCTTGAATTAGCTTGGTTTGAGTGTAACAGCCGCTTGAATCGTTGGAATGTCGTTAAAAAATTATCCTTTAATGGCCAATAGCGAATTGTTTGAGCTTAGAGGAATAGGAAATGGTCACATACTGACAAATCTTGTGAATGCCCTTTTTGGCGCTTTTAATTATATCTTTTGCATGTTTAACAGAAGTGCCCTTTAGGGTCATTTGTTAATGCATGTGGAACAAAGCGAGCGAAAGCTTTTCTTTTCCTCAAATCTTTACATAAAATGTTTCCAAAAATATTTTTACTCTTCAGTAAACATCCTTAGGCCATCGTTACGGTGAAAGTTACATTCATAGCAATGATTTCACGAACTTTTTCGACCGATTCTGAGAGATTCCGATCTTGTTGACGTTGATCTCTTCACGATTCTCTCCCGATTTAATATTGGCTCTTTATTCCTTTGTTTACTTTTTTACTTTTTCAGCCGATTTGTATCCGAAACAGTATTTAATCATAGGAGCGTTTGAAGGAAAAACAATTTTTAGAAGAAAATTCGAACTTATTGACCCCTGTACTGGGTCGTAATGGCTAAACCCATCAAGGATTTAATTTTTGTTACGGTCTGCTTTTAATTAATGGCAGGCTGTCAAAAGTCAACATTTCAGTGTCTCCACCACCTTCAGCCTTGTCGTTAGTGTTAAAACAACATCTTAAGTATGTACCAGAAAACCTTTACCCCTTTTTCGTACGTGTTGGCCGGTCCCCGGGCGAGTTTCACTCGAATGTGTCGAATGTTAACCATACACGGCTTCGGTTGGCTTGCGGTGGCCGTGATTCCCCAAGCCATACCGATCACGCAGCCCGAAAGGCCGAATGGTGGAGCTGCTGATGCCAATTCCGAGAGCAATATCGAGCAGATTGCCGCCCGCCGGTTACGTGATCGAACATTCCCTGGCGCACATCGGTGGCCCGGGACCGAACGGCCAGCCCGAAAACAATAAATGCCAAATTTATGGAATTACACACATTTGCTGTATGGCTTTCCAAGCATCGTGTGGACTCGGAGCTCGGGTTGCCCGGGCTGGCCAGTGCACGATAACATGTGCATTATTTGGTGAACTCCGGCACCGAATGGGGACTCCGAATGGTCTCGGCGTCGTCCTCGGGGGCGCCTCCCGAGTGGTGTCGAGTGTTCGATTTGTTTTATCATTTTTCTTCGAAAACCCATCTCAACTGCGGTGTCGGACATGGATGGATATCCGTTGCGATATGAATGCGCCCCGCGTCTCGATGGAACCTCCAAAACGACCGCCCACAGCTGTCGGTCAGACCGGCTTCCCCGAAACGGTTGAAGCTCTCCCCGAGGATCGCTTCGAAAGTCGAGAGTTCCCTTCACCCGCTGGACACCGCCGCTGAACGTCGCATCCTGTTTTCGCAGGCGAGCAAAGTAACTCCGACAGCGGACGGACGTGTGGGCGCCGGGCAGGCAGATGATGTTTTTGGAAACTTCGGATCGCCCAGGCTCTTGTGGGCCGTAGCGAGCTCGATCACAGGACCGTCGCAGGATGTGGAAAAATAAATAAATCAAGACCTCACCAAGGTTGCAACACGTCGGGCACCGGCAACAAACAACACTTTTATCGTCCGCCCGGCACAACGCTGCTGGCGCCAACGGCTATCGGGAGGCTGGGGTGCTGTGTGTCGTAAAACTGGGTGCATCCTGCAGTGGCATCATGGTTTGCGCGACACACGAGTGCATCGTGGGCTCCGAGTGCAGCAGATAACGTTGAACTATATGATTTACTATTCGGACTGGTGGCACCGAAGATGCCACGGCGTTACATCACTTTGTTTCCTATCGATCTATATCAATTTTGGTTGCTGTCGGTGCTGCTTCGTCTTACACTTGGTAGAGTCATACTACCCTTCCATGTGGGTAAGGTTTGACGTTTGACCCTTCTTTTATTGCTTAAATTACTCCTAAGCACTCTTGTTGATGAGTGTGAAGATAACTGTTAACTGCTAATTCGAACTAAGCAAAAATATTGATCACGTGTATTGAAATCTTCCATTCATAATAGCAAACCGTTTTACACAGGCTTTACTACCAAACTACACAGGGTATTTGCGTGGATATGATCATTGACGCATTGGCCGCATTTTTTTTGAAGACAATTCAGGTGCTACCGTAACCGTCAATGGGGAGCTGATAGACACTTTCTGGTTCCAATGAGACCACATGTACCACAGTTGCTCAATGAACAATCAATTTATTCCCGAGGACGACTCATATTGAAAAATGGCAATTTTAACTGGTCACCGAAATCCGATTAGACGCCACCAGACTGTTTATTTGTGAGTGTTATTTCCTTGGCCCCTAGTCTACAAATTAACCCCAAAACAATAATTGTTTACAGTGCTTTAGCACCGTATTCAATTTTTTCCTACTTTTTGGAATGGCCTTTCCAATTTACGGGAATTGGAATGGGAATTTACTTTCTTTATTCTCGATTGCGATGGCGATGTTTCTGTCGCTTTTAAACATCGCCCGGCGCTCCCGGGGCGATGTTTCTGTGGCTGTCAAACGTCATAAGCAAAGCGTTATGCGTTACGCGTTTGTTTATGACAATAGTTGTTTGATGTATTTTTTATAAAACAAATATTTCCACTAATAAATACGGCCCAGTTGTTTGGTCTAAGAAGGAAAAACAAATTTTCCCATTTCTAATGGTCCACCCTGTGTCTGTGCCTATTATTGTGTTATTTGTTCGACCGCAGAAAAGTACCTCATTTTGGTGAAAACTTGAGGAAAAGCTTCATTTTTTTATCATTTCCGATGCCAACAAAGAATCTAAAGCCGGAACTACCCGGTTGATTATCCCGGTTTGCTTTCTTCCGGCGGCCGACCCGACCTCCAGCCGTTTCGACAGCTGCCTGGTTGGCTGGCTTGAACGTTAGCGTCAAGATGGTAGTGATTTACATGTTTACGCAACTGGCCAGCTGCCGGGGAGCTCCGAAAGGGCAACGGAATCACCGCAAAAGGGTCGCAACCGAAAAGGGTCGATCGATCGGTGGTTTCAATTCCGCCACGAGGTGGCTCCCAGGGATGGGGCCCGGTGCGGAAAAGGGAAGTGGCCCCTAATTGAGACGAATGGGGAAAGTGAGTTAAAAATTCATAGTTCCAACTTTCCTCGTTCACAGCCGCCGCTTGGACTGCCTCGCTACCGAGGGCAGAGAAGGAATACGTTTTTTCGTTCCAAGCCCCGACATCGAACCCAGCGACCCCTAGGCCCGCGCGGCATAATCAATTTCATTAGATCTGTGAACGGTAATTGAAGTCAGTCGGTCGGCGGCCAGTCGGTGGTGGTTTCCGCGAACCTGGGCACCGCGGGAGCGTAAATGAAATTTTCCAAACTCCGCAACACAAAAATAGATGGAGCGTCCGGTGCGCGCGCCGAGACCACATCGAATGGGGCCCGTCGGTGTCGACTGGGCAGCAAAACAAGCAGCTGCTTCATTTTGACGTTAACCTAACTTGCCGCTCGTGAAGCCAATTTCAATAAACGAATTTAATATAATTCTAAAAGATACCCACGGAGACGCGACGCGGACGGCCAGTGCCGGTCCCACGGGGCAAATGGTGAGACCAAAGCCCATCCTTCAGCGAGCGCTTGGATGATTGGAGCTAGGACCTCCGATAGTGCGCGAGAGAGTGAACCAGAGAGAGAGATGGACTGGGATGGTTAACCGATCGTTCCTACTACGGACAAACTACGGGTACGGTTGTTCTGGGTGGTTCTTGGGGGTTCCATGATTAACTACGGTGCATGCAGCCAAACGAATACAGTTGGGGCCGGGACACTAGAGATGGACGGAGGAAGGATACGCTAATCTACTCGCTTGCGCCGGGGAACAACATACTTTGCAGCGTAAGGGGAAAGGAAACTTCCAACGGCCAAAACGGTGGCTTACTGTCTACCGTGCCCCGAGGTCCCCGTGGGGTTTGGTGGAATGGATTGGCCAATCGGGGTGTTACGGTGTGTGTACGTATGTTATGTATAATGGGGGTGTGCTTCTCCTAAGGACACTACTCTCGTTCTTCCGGCACCGGTTAACTGGCATGGAGGCGCCTGGTTGGCCGTAAACCGGATGGAGACGCCTGGTGGCTCCTGCAGTGTGTGGTTGGACGGGATAGGACGGGGTGAGATGGGGCGAGATAATCGTGAGGCACACCTGGCAGAGGGGTGGCATAGTGGTGCTCAGTGGGTTCGCGCGGCTTGGCAGTGGTGAAACGTTGGCGTTGGTCGAGTAGGGATGGTGATGGTTCGCGGAGGCCGAGCTGCTGCCGACGCCGCCGCCGCCGACGCCGCTGCTGCCGCCAGTGGACGACGTCAGGGCACTGTACTGGCCGTCGGTGAGTGCGTGGCTCGAGGCGCTCGAGGTGACGCCGAGCGACCCGACGCCGCCCGTAATCGAGCTGATGCCGGCCGCCATGGCCGCCGCGCTGATGGCCGCCCGCCCGTCACTGCCGATCGTGCCGGCCCCGGTCAGCCCGGACAGGCCGCCGAGCATGGCGGAGGTGGTGATCTGCGACGCGAGGCTGGTCGCCTGGTGCAGGTGCGGCTGGTGGTGCGTGTGGTGCGAGCTGAGCCCGAGCCCGACGCTCGACACGCTCGGCAGCCCCGAGCTGGCCCGACCGACCGGCCCGAGGGCCGACGACATGATCGGCCCGGTTGTGCGCGGATGCTCGAGCTCCGCCAGTATGCGATTGTCCTAAAACGAGCGAGCAGGACAGGAGATCGGTTGGTATCAGTCGGTCCGTCCGGGTCCGCCGGCGCCCCGACCTCCGGTAGTGGCTCCGGTGCCACGCGACGAACCGAAAACCGGTGGCGTAAATTGTCGAAGAACGTGAACGTGATAAAGAAGGCAAGCAAAAAAGGGTAGGTTGAAAACTGACGATTTTAAATATATAAAAGTTGAACAACAAAAACCTCCCCGGGGGTCCTATTCTACGATCGCTAGTCTATGATTACGGGGGACCAATAAGTATCGCTGAGCCCGAGCTTGAAAAGCTGAAAAAAACACACAGAAGGGCCTCCGTTACCTAACCTTCGGCACCAAACTTCGGAATTAAACTACAAAATCTAGTGAAAGAACGATCAAAACACGGATCGGATCGACACGAGGCTATTTTGTCTATACTCTATGCTCTAGGGCCACTGAATCCTGGTGCATCTCTGAACCGAGCCGACAAAAAACAAAAAAATGAACGGAAATAAATCAATTCTTGAAAAACTCGTGCCCCACCGGAACTCGGGCGGTTGTTTGTGGTACAGCTTAACGGAAGCGTTAAATTCGATTCGAAAACAGGGGGCCACGAACAAAACGCGCGCCGAGAATACACAGGAAACAAGGAAAACGAACGAAAAACGAGTTCAATCGAAACGGTATGGCACGAATGCAGTTGGTAGTGGTGATAGTAGTAGTAGTGGTGGTAGTAGTAGTAGTAGTAGGTCTCTAGTTTAACACACATACATTAGCAATGGATAAACGTGCCTGTTCGATCTTTGCCATTATTCTATCAATCTCGCTGCCCTGCTGGTGTCCTCCGGTGGGCGTGGGCGCCCAGGTGACGGTGCTGCCGCCACCGCCGCCGCCGGTGCCGGTGTTGCTGGTTCCGCTGCCGCTGCTCAGCCCGAGGCTGGTGCTGAGCCCGCCGAGGGCGCCCCCGGAAGCGGTGCTCATGCCGGCCCCATAGCCCGTGGCCGCTAGTGACCGCTCGAGGGTGCTGCTGTTGCTGTGGCCGTAGCCGGTGCTGCTGCCGTAGGCGACGCTACTGCCACCGCCGACACCACCACCACCACCACCACCGGTGGCCGTGATGGTGGACGAGTGGTTGGTGTTGATGGAGCTGCCAACACCCAGGCTGCCGCCGACGCCACCGCCGCTGCCACCGCCGGTCGTTGCCCCGAGCGAGCTGAGCATGGCGCTCGTGGACGTGCTGCCCGGGACGGTGGTGGTCGTGGCCCGGCCCGGTCGGGACTTGAGGGCGGCCGACAGCTCCAGCTGCAGCTCCTCGCACCGCACCGTCTCGAGGGCGGCCTGCGTGAGCGGTTGGGGTTCGGGTGGGTCGGTTTTCAAAGTGAGGCCAGGGGGGCAAGGATTCATTCGGGCGGCCAGCCGGTCGGTCGTTCGGTTTTGGGGCGGTTTGAGGGGCCGAAAAAATAGGAAACAATCATGGAGTTGATTTTTTGCTTCTCTCGGTCGCCTTCTCTCGGGGTGTTGTTGGTTTTCGGCCAGGCTCGACCACCGTGGAAGAGAGGTGTGTATGTGTGTGTTTGTGTACGGTCGGTGGGGAAAAAAGAAGGGTGTGCGGGCAGTGTGTTGTTTGTGTGGCATCGGGCTGGCTGTTCCAACACTCTCTGCTAGTCGCTACCGTACTGGAGCCCCTCTATTGGACAGTTACTGTTGCCGTTGTTTCATACTTTGACTAGATTAAAAAGCTTCACCGGTTTCGCTGGCCTGTGCTTGTGTGTGCGGGTGTGTGTGTGGGCTTGTTGGGAGTTGGGAGGATTTATCTTCCGGTTTTTGTTTACCCGCCGCGTAGGCCTTTGCCATTTTACGGTTTTACGAGGGCTACACGTTGTGGGGCCCCCCCCTTTAGGGGCCGTGGGATGATGTGAGCTGTTTCTGTTTTGTTTTGGTGACTGTAGTAGTTGAACACACTAAACACTGGGTGGCGCATATTGGCGAAGAAAAACAAACAAATAGCAACTACGAAACAGCGAGAGCGAGATGCATGAACAAGGCATCAGACGTGGATCACAGGGGGCAAGAAAGGACGATCGAGCAAGTACGCCACTGCCTAGGGTTGCGAGTATTAGTGGGTAAACAGAAGCGGGCACAACATTACCATTACCGAACCGAAAAAGGATATTTAGAATAGTAGAAAGGAGTGGAGCGAGAAAGCCACGACTAATCGGCGATGAACCGTTGGGGACCAAGAAATGGCAAACAGTCGCGTAGCTTAGCGGTAGAGTGACACAACAGTGAAACAAACATTTAATCGCAAAAACTCATACACACTCAACGTCACTACAAACGAAAGCAAATGGGTAGCATAACGAACAGAGCCGAAGCGCACGGACTAAATAGAGAAAGTTCTACTAGAAAAGCTTTGCAGACGATCGGATGATAGGATGATGGCAACGTTTGGTAACGTTTCAGATGGAGCGATAGTACTCTAGTCTCTAGCACCGGCTGATGCCGGGTAATGTTGTATACGGTACGAGGTGTGTTCAAGAAGTATCGCAACGTTTGAATTTCCGTGGGCTACGTATATCAGATTTTTAAACTTTTGGTGGCGTTTGGTTGCTACACATGTCAGTGACTTACGGTGAAAAGTTCGGCCATTTTAAGTAGTCATTCAATTTTTGACAGATGTTTTGCTTGGACGTGTTTTGGCTTATCGTCGATTTTTGTCTACTTCAAAAATAATTGACCACGAAGCGGTAATTTGAGTTTTGGAAACAGGAAAAACAGGAAATATTCACACTTCACTTCACAAGTCAGATCTGGATAACGCGGTAGGTTTGGCATCATTAGTGTGATATTTGGGCCAAAAATTCAAGCAGAAACCACGATGTGTTAGCAGGAGTGCAACAGCCAATTTTGGGTTTCCCACAAATCCGAGCGTTTGTGTCGGATTGCTTCGGGCAAATTGCGTATAACTTACAGGAAGTATTTTTTATTGACTGTTCTATCCTTTGGCAACAACTCATGATACACCACGACCTTGCAAACGAAGCAAACTGTAAGCAAAACGGTTCACTTTCTCCCAAACTTGGCTTTTCGACGTGCACGTCTTCTAGGCCCTCCGAATTTTTTTGGAACCACCGATAAGCGGTGCTTTTGGTCTTTAAAGCTGCATCATAAGTAACAGTCAACATTTATATTACGACCGATCTCATAATTTCGTTTCTCACACAAAATTTGATAAAGATTCTTTGCCATCCATTTTTTGGTATAGAGAAAAATCGACGATGAGCCAAATCTTGTCCAAGCGAAGCAGCTGTCAAAAATTGACTGATTAGTCAAAATAGTCGTACTTTTCACCATAAGTAACTGACATATGTAGCAACCAAACGCCACCAAAAAATCGGATGTACGTTGCCCGCGGAAATTCAAATGTCACGATACTTTTTGAACACACCTCCTATTCTACTATGCCGACCATTTCAAGTTAATCGACATTTTCCGAGCCTGATGTGTAGCATGTAATTTCTTTACATTATTTTTGCAACGAAGCACCCCAACTGTACGAGGAATCGTTACGATCAACATTTGATTCGTTTACATTCAACCAACGACGAGAGCAGTGGAGTCAATTCTTGCCGACAGAACCGACGCTATCGGCATTACGGACAAGTTTCTTGGCAGAACTTTCATTTTACCAGTTTAGTGGGCAGCCAGTGGGCAAAAACCATACGAAAAGTGCTCCAATCGGAATGGGGCTGAGTCCGATGCCGTTAAACACATCCCATTTCGAAGGATACTTTATGTCATTAGTTTGCTGCAAGGGTGCGAAGAGATGGTGTCTCTCTCGGGTCGGTCGGACAGCAGTTTTGGCGATGGCTACCGGGTTTGGTTTCTTTTTTATTGTCACTGTCTCATTAGACCCAACATCGACGAGGTACAGCGCTGATGGAGTTCGCGGGATGCCTGGACGTGGCGTGCGGTCACCATCCAAGCCCTGAAATTCCCCATTACTATGTTCGTTCGTTGGGCGGTTGCTTGTAATAAGTTGGCCTTGGACAGCTGAGGAGGTTTCCTGCGGGAAAACCGATGCTTCATGGCGTGATTTACAATGTATCAAAGAACCCCTTGCGGGTAATGACTCAATGGTAGTCCGGTTTTGATCAAGATGTTATGTACCAGTGAGCCTTTTCGTGAACTTATTTCGTGAAGTGGTTTTAGAAAGTACCATTCACAAAAAGATAACTGTCAAAACGAACGTCATTTCGATCAAGTTTCACCACCAGTCAACGATTGTTTCTCAGTTGTCTTCAAGCAATGATTTCAAACCAATTTCATGGGCTGCTTTGTCTATACTTTGAGAGACGGCTAAAAGCAGAGACAGGCCTCAGGGCTTGACAAGTGTGAAATTGACACTTTGGTCAGCCGAGAAAACTTGTTGGCAAGGACACGAATGTTACGTTCATCACGCAGGTCGCCCAACTACTGAATGTTACATCTGTACGTTATGAATGACCATTCACTGATAGAAACCACAGAGAAGCTGTTCAGTAATAATGTTGGAATCAACGATTTTATATACAGTGTGTAGTTTATTGCTTGATGTTTAAGTTTTCTTGGACAACTTCCAGCACTCGGATGGGTCTTAATAAAATACATAAACATCTGCTAGGTGCGGGCGAACTGCGAATAGTGAAAAATGTCTACCTCACCCAGAAAGCCCAAATTCCGCACATGATTTTATTTACAGTTCCACCGGAAGAATGCGCTACGGTTTTATTTTGCGCACACTTGAAAAGCGCTGCCGGGAAGAACTGCCGGAAACTGTAGTCGCCCATAGCAAGGGCTCAGCGGGCCAACATATCGGCCTTTTTTTTTCTTCTTCAAATAATTCAGTTATTCAGAGTTCGGGAAAAGCGACTACAATGCATGCTGTGCACGGAGGCCCAACTTTTGTCCCGTCTGCCGCTGACGCAATGGAGGGCGCCAACCGGTACCGAACGTGAGCGGGATGCTACCGACGGCCCGGGCCCGACACCGTGTCTCGCCCGACGCCGGGCAACATATTTAATCCGCTTTCGGCGAATCATGAGATCATGAAAAAGGGGCCACTGTCGTCGCCTGTACTGCCGATAAACGAAATGCCGTCAAGGCATTCTTTTGGATCAGGGCCGGGCCGGGCCGGGACACCCGTTATCGGTGGGCCGGAGGCCGCAAGTGAGAAATATTATATTTTCACAACTCCACTGGGCACTGGGTGGCCACCGATGGAGAAAAACCCACATTTTCGATGGGAACCGAAAAATATGTTTATGGAAATTATGGGCGACACACGGACAGGCTCGTCAGACCCGCCCGACCGCGGCAGCAATGCTGGCCCACAATGGATTCGCCAACAAAATTATGGCCCGGACACTTCGGCACCGAAGCCGAAAGATGCCAAAACGGTGCCAAGATGTTTGATTAAAAATATCTACGTTTTTATTGTGTTCGTAAAGTGGGCCGCCACTGGGTGAATTTAGTCGGTCTGCGGGGTGCCTGAAGCGTAGCGCAATTTGTAATTCTTTCAGCGCAGCCTTTCTCACGTCAACCACTTTCATTGGGGTCAAGACGTGCGCCAATTAAAGACCCAGTTGCGGTCGCCGACTCAAGCGTGACGTAATCCCCAAGCATCTTAAAACCGAAGCAACGGATCGTTGATTTAAAAACTGCTCGGCACGGTGGCCCCATTTCACAGGGAGCCGCGGCGCGAATAATGGAGCAGGACACAACTCGCTCACCTGACACTCGCTGGTGGTGATTGTCATCGTCAACGGCCGTTTTCACGCTCCGCTGATCCGCCCTGCTGACGAGAGAGCGCGAAAGCGGAGCAAATGGTGGCTCTGGCCGCGGCTGTGGTAACCGATGCAAAAGATATACCATTTATCCTTCGCCACCACCACCACCACCATCAGCGGCAGAGTCCTTAAGAGAAAGGAACCCAACCACACACAGAGGTTTGTCTGCAATTTATCACTTTTAATTGCATAACAAGCTGCTGATCAACCGGGCGTGGCCCCAGCACCGGGCGAGAGCGGCAATCCCGGGTTCCCGACGCCGCCCGCCATTAGTGTCCTCGCTAATTACTTCGTCATTTTTGTGTAATGAAAAATGAACGACGCCGTCAACGGAGCGGAACCGGCGCGGTGGCTTCGGTTCACCGGTTTTCGAGGTCGTTCCGGCGGTGGCGGCGGCGGCGGCGGCGACGGTGTTGACGATGCTGTCGGCCAGCCATCCGGTTTCGATTCCACCGCGGCCCCCAAGGTAACGAGAACGCGGCCATCAACTCGCACGGCGCTGCTAATCAGTGGTCGGGAAAATGGTCGAGCTAGTTAGTGACGGACCTACACGACGGTCTGTTGACAGCTTTTCTTCGGTGCGAGCCCAATAGGTGGGCCACAGCTAACCAGACAAACACCAGACACACGGCACGGCACGTTCGCTTTTACGGTTATTACGGCTGACGTTGGGCAGGAGACAGAGAGAGAGAGCCCGGTGGAAACCCCGGGAAACTCTGCATGAATGCAGAAGTCGGTCGTCAGAAGCCATTTAAAAAATGGGCGCACACCACCCGCCGAATGGGACACTCGGTGGGAGCTGTTTGCAGCTTGCTCTAGGTGAAGAAAGGACAACAAAATGGAACACGCACGCACACGCAGCCACAACGAGCTTGCTCCGTGGAACTAATAGGGCCGGCGCTGGCCGGCCCCCAAACTCCGAACGGCTGCAGGCAAATTCTAACACTAACACTAAAGCGGGATGATGAAGAAGCACGATGAATGGGTAGCAGATGGATGCTGGTGGCGGGGATGAGATTGACAGCATCTTAATTCGAGCGTAATTACGCTCGCCGGCTTATGATGGGCGAATGGGTGAATGATTTCGCATAAAGAAACAACTTAAAACCCTTCGGATGGATTAGTAAATGGTTGTGTAAAGGATCACATTCGAAAAGGAGAACAGAAAACCGAAAAATTAGTGACGGCTGATTAAAAGCAAATTAACGTCCGAGCGAACATTCCAAGTTACGCGAACAAATGCGAAGGTACCGTAATTGGGAATTAGAATCGTATCTATCAAAAAGAGGAACAAAAAGGAACGTGAGTAGTAAGGAAAAAATAGGCAAATTTGAGAGACAAAAAAAAGCATTCGAGTAACAATAGTAGAGTAGATAGAATAATGAGAAAACACTGCAGACAGTCGAAGGCTTCGCTGGGTCGAAAACGTGCGTGAGACGTTTCCTACGATTTTCTTCGATATGCCAGTGAGTGACACTCTTATCATCGGTACGGATGAGGTTGTTTAACATCTACCAAAACACACACGGGCACACATACACACAGAGTCGCGGTTCTATCACACTTTCACGACTTCCGGTCACTATTCTAGTTGTAAGGTAGAGTCCCATTTGGACAACATAAACACAAAACAGCAATCAAAACGGATCAAGTCAATGACTACCGAGTTCTACTGACGACTAGTGGTTCGTCTGGGTTATGTACTAGCGCTTTCTGTTCGTGTGCTGATTGCGGTGTTGGTGGATTCGCGTTAGCGGATGGTGTAATGAGAGGGAGGCTAGAGAGAGATTGAGTTTTTCGGGGGGTGGGCAGGAGTATTATAGGATAAACAGTTGTAAACACAGACCTTCTTTTCCAATTCGCGTGCTCTGGACTGCAACGTTTCTATCGGTTCACCTATCCTACCCATGCCGGACGACATACCTCTAAGCTGAGCCAGAGCTTCCTGTAAATGAAGTGTGTGAAGAGAGAATCAATGAGAACACAGTGTGAGTATGGTTGGCGCATGATTGATCGGTCTGTCGCGATGTTGCGGCCACCGAAAGGGAAGACAGGAAGACACGTCACTACAGATGCGGCGTATTGGCACAAAATATGGAAAGTCCCCCATCTTCCCGGAGGGTGAACATACGAAGCGCAAAACGGGGCAGCGATTACTTCTAGACAAAAGGCGAACCCGAGCCACCAAAATCGACCGCCGAAGGTGTCACCCAGAACGATGGCGACCGTAAATCTAATCAACTCGATACCGACCGGAAATGAGCTTCCGGCTCCATTCGTGGGGTGATTCGGGCGAAAAACGGCGCGAAAAAACGGGGTGTGAAAAAGAAGAAGAAAACATTCCCAAATCTCACGTCGAGCGTCACCCGCTCGGGGATCGGCGGGCGGGAATTTTCAATTTTCCCACTTTTCCCCGTCGGGTGGCAATTATTTGCCCACTGACATACCGGTGGCGGGAGCGCGCACACTTATCGCTAATCTTCGTGGTGTGGGGCAGGACACTTTTCACATTTTATTGCCACCCCACCGACGATCACCGAGCCTCCGAAGCCGGGGCAGAAGCCAAGAAGCCGGTAAGCGATTCGGTGGCCGAAAGAATTTGGATTCAGGAAAATGATGATGGCACAAAAATGGCGTAAAACGCTAAAGAAGCTTTCACTCCTTATGACGCGCGGACACTTTTTATTTCGCTCCCTTTCGTTTTTTTTTCGCTGTTGCTCTTCTCTCTGCCGCCAGAACCACCTCTTGGAAGATAATTAAAAGCGATAGAAATGCAATTAGGCGGCGGCGGAACGGCCCCGGGGCCAGGTCCTCGAAGTGATTGTCACAAAAGTTACACAAACACAACCGAGATCGCAAAAGTAAAGCGAAACCTTGGTCCGTGCAGAACACTAAGCTTGGGAGTCACCCGTAGAGCTTCCGGTTGAGTGAGTTTTCCGAATCATGTTTGATTTTCTTGCCACACAAAGAAAGGGACGGTTTTCGGGGCCATCGAACAGAACCGAGCGCCTAAAGTTATGCAATAGCGGTGGTTGGGTAAGAAGGAAAAAAGGAGAAGGGAAAATAATCGGCCATTATCAATGAAACGGAATGAATCCATCAACAGAGAGAAAGAGAGGGAGAGAGGGAGAGACAGAAAGGCTGATGAAAGGCATGGAAGAGAGCGAGGCAGCACAGTGAAAGCGGAACTTCAATCAAACACCGAAAACACTCCTCGCAACAATGGAAATAATCAATCAAACACCGGCTGTCGGCGGCTCGAGGAAGATAATCGGCCGATCATTGGGTCCGGTTCCATCTAGGAGGCTGTGCGCGCGTGACAGAGCACTTATGTGAGCACATCGAAAGAGAGAGAGAGATAGAGACTAGAAGTACGGAGTGAGAAGTAGATATCCTAAACTAATGTCTGCGTTGTGAGCTACGCAACGTTTAAGACCGGGGTCTAGGAGGGTGAAAAAGGACACTCGGAATAGAGTTCCCAAGAAAGGAGAGAGAGAGAGAGAGAAACAGAAAGAGGGTAGAAGGTCCACGGAAAGCTTCAAAAATCGCGGAGTTCTAGCACCACCGGACCACGAGAATAGATATTAATGAGACGCTCGAAGCTTTCGGCACGTGTTGACCCGTAACTGATCCGACGACGACGACGGCTAAGCAATCTTGACTTTTTCCGATCGATTAGAAGTGTCTGTCCGGCGCACGTGCAGTCGCAATGGCAGACGGCCGGCCAGGACCATCCGGAGCAAGCCGGAGAGCAAGCCACCGCACGATTATTGCTTTATTTCGGGTTTGTCGATGTGGTCGCCGAAAGGATCCGAACAAATGGTGCAAATATCCTTTTCCGTTAGGCGGTTGGTGGGGGGTGGCGATAAAGGATCGATTTTCGCGCCCGGGTCGCCGAGGACATAATTTCGCACGGTGTCAAAGAGGGTCGTCGTCGTCGTCGTCGGGAGCCAAGTTAATGGCCAAGATGGGGACGATTGTTTTTTTTTTCTTATTTATTCTTGGGCGACATGCTGATGACAAAGGATGTTTATCGTTTCGGTCGGATATTAACCCGAAAAAGGTGCCCCGTAATGAAATGGTGGTAAGAAAATGGTGCCGTCTTTGGGTGTAATGAAAACCCTTCGGAACGCTCGGGGAAAGCGTCTCAATTTAATGGAGCCCTTAAGACGGCGCTGGTGTCGGTGTCGAGTGAGAATGATTTGCAGGTTTCGATTGGTTTGAAAATGATTGGTTGCGAAAACGATTTGCAGCGCACCTAGGGTGTCTGTGCGTGGTGTGTCCTGAGGGAGAACGGAGCCGCAGTCAGACAGAGAGGGAGAGAGCGAGAGAAAGAAAGCTGGTCTCGCTCGAATCGAAACTAGAATGCATGCAGAGGAAGAAGAATATTGAAGTGAGAAACGAAACGAACGAACGTTTGAAAATTGAAAATACTTCATTCGAAAATCCGCTATCAAACCGTGCATTGGATGGACTAGGGCTATTGGATGGGCTATTACTATTAGAAGAAAATAAACGAGAAACAAGGCGAACGCTAGGAAACGCATACTTACAGACAGGCTCTGGGGCATTTCTTTCGGTTTCGGCCATTGCACTAAGACTAGTTTTCGACACTAGTGCTTCATAAAGACTCAATAAGGATGGCTAAGCTATGATAAAGTATGTCCTCATAGATCTACACTTTACACTTTAAACGAGAGATGATCATCGCCAAAAGTAGTCCCTTGCACCGTGGCCCCATCAATCAAGTCCCGTAGTTAAATCAATTAAGCAGATTAAGCATTCAGCAGAGACCTATGCTCAAAATAAAGCAAAAAATATCCTTCTAGTGTATTTACCTTATCTTCTACGGCGTTTGGTTTCGCTGCAGAAATTGACAACTAATAGATGCAACAGGCTACGCCAGGCACCCAATTGAATTGGGATGCTTCCAAAAAGTTGGAGATAAAAGTTTGTAGCCATTCCCTCTAGTGAAGCCTTCAGTTGGAATAAACTTTCTACGCAGTCGCCAGGAACAAGAGTATGTAAATTACCTGAAGTTGCAAGTTTAGCGAGTAATGAATTAATTAAATTGAATCACTCTACCATGATGTGGCTCGTCCATGGATCATGCACTGAATTGATTTTTCACCGATGGATCCCCGATTAATTGCTTTCTAGACGTCGTGCCCAAAGACGTCAGATTGAACCCGGACAGTACAAAACTTAACGTAGGTGATCGCTCTTCGCGCGATAAAAGTCCAAACGGCCTAGCTCCACGATCGAACATTTGCTCCGTTACGCTACACGTGTCTGCATTTATGTGCCGCCTCCCGTTGCTCGTTTCAAGAAGAACTAGCGCCCTTGGTGCCACCACCGGCCTGGGGCATTATGCTCGACGGTTTATGGGGCAATTAAAACATCAAGACATGCCCCAGCAAGTGGAAGAAGCTTTCGCGGGCTCACAGTAGCCCTGTTGTGCTGAGTCCCCCAAAAATCGAGATCGGGATTGCGAATCGCCTAAAACTTAATCGCTCAGCCCGGCCCGGGTCAATAAACCCCCCCAAACCTGCGGGGCGGTACCATCCAACATGGAGAAATGTAGAACGAAGCCTTACGCCACATGGTCGCGCCTCTGAGTGTGTATGCCAGAGTGCTCTAGAGACGAGGCAAAAATAGCAAAACGGCACTGTCATCGCCGTGGCCCGTGTCACTTTGACATTGCCCACCACCACCCTCACCACCACCACCACCACCACTAGAGTTGCCGTTCCGTTCCGGGTTTTTATTGATCTAATCGGAAGCCCGGGGTAGCGACAGGAAAGTAATATCGCTTATGTCATAAGTGTGCCCTTAACATGTGCGGTCCTCCACCGGCCCCGCTACCCCCCGTTCGTTGCCGACGAAGGGAGTGAAAATGGCCGGGCATGTCCGGAACCACTGCACCACATCAACCAACGCGCACAACCACACGAAGGGTTGGCTGTGTAATAATGGATAAATTGTGTCCCATTAGTGAGGCAAGGGGGCAGCCAGGAACTCCCTCCGCGTCATAAGCTTTCCAGGGACGGGGCTGACGACGGCGCAAGGGGCAGCTAATGCAGCAATAAAGGACAACACCGGGTTGCCTACCGAGGCAGGCAGACAGATAGTGCAGCCCGTGGCATCGCTGCTAGCCCGGAACCGGAAGCGACGGACGACCAGAGAGTGTGTGAGAGAGAGAGAGAGAGAGAGAGAGAGAGAGAGAGCGGAACCGCAGAAAAGTGCTGGAACTAAATGCCCCCACGTCAGTGTTCGTCTCGATTGCGGCTTCGTTTATTAATAGACAAAGTTATTTAAAGCCACCGACACCGAAGCGACGAACGATGATCGACGGACGCGGTGTAGCAACAGCCGCGAAATGGGGCCCCATCCCCATCCTCTGGACCCGTCGCTAAAGATAGCAAACACGGTTCCGGGCGGTGAGGTTTCCGCCACCACCGACACCGACCAGAGCCAGGATATCGATTATCTGCCCGGGGATGCCCGCGCTAAAGCCCGGTTTTAGATCCACGTATCAGCTCTCCGGCTCCGGCTGATCTGATGTATCTCCGATGGTTTCGTTCACCATCGTCCCCACGGTCACCGTGCCACCCAAAGTCAAGAGCATAAGTTGCGCAAACCCCCTTCCCCCCGTCCCGTGGTCCCGTGTTTCGTCCCATCGTTCCGTTCGATGGACGAAAGTTTTCGTTGTCCAACAGCTGCTCGGTCGGTGACGGAGAACAATTTTTACTTGTTTTGCTCCAAACTTGGTTCCTTCGCCGCTCGGCACGGTAAATCCGTGCAAGCTCGACTTGGCAGCGCCACGGCAAGTGGGCCATGTTTAATTGATTCGACAGTGTGCCGGAGTGCGCGCCACTGCCCCCGGGGGAGGAAACTTTACGCTTTTATACGCTTTTATCTATTATTGCTTGTCCAGTGTTGCGGGCGTTTTCTTTTTTGGCTTACGTTAATACGGGCGGCCGATGTTGTCGCTGTTGGTCGGCACCGGCCCGGTGACGGCGGCTGCAGGGCGTCCTGGCGGGTGTGGCATAAATTATTTGCCTTTACAACTTTTGGCTTCTGTAAGCCACCTAACTTGGTAAGGCCTAACATGCAACGGATTTGCTCATTTCTTTGCTGTCCCGCTTCTGGAGTCGGTCGCCGGTCGGAAGATTCGGAAGAATCTGCTTTTTGAGTCCCACCCAGCACAATGTAAGTTGAGAGCTTTTTAAAGTATCGTTCGTTCCAGAAAACTGTTTTGTCCAAACATTCACCGGCTCAGCTTAGTGGTTTATTCATCTCTTTGAAACAAATTAAATCTTGGAACCTGGATTATCTGTCAAAGGTTGCACGAACTTCAGTTAATAATTTGGAAATTTGAACCCAACATATCCGAGAAAGCCAAACGTAACCACCGTTGCATAACTTTAGGCGTATTTATAAAATATGCGATTTCAACCACCTAAAATTCCTTTACTTACTCAACAATATTTGGTTTGAGAACTGCGAAATGAATTACGTAAACAAACCGGACCTCAAGTTATGTAAATCGGTTGCTGTTCGGTTCGATTTAAAACTTTTCGTTGGTCCGCTCCTGGCGAGTTCTTGGCTTGGCCGGCCCATAAACATTGACCAATTGTACAATTGCTTGATACGAGCTATAGCTTTAAGCCTCCATCCGAGTAGGAAGATCCGAATGGCTCTGTGGCGAAACAATCCACCGAAAAGAACGTCACCGCGAAGCGCGGAAGCTGACGATGTCAAAGTGTCGCGAAAGTGCTGCGACCCTTGCGATCCTTTGACTTGCTCCGGAGGCTGTGCGGCTTAGTGGCCGCGGGCGCAATAATGCGATATCGCTGACAAGATGCCATCGAGCAAGCCAACCTTTGACTCGCATTAACGATTTTTCTTTTCGACCGTACGCGGGTCCCGTTTTTCTTTTCTCTCGCGTCACGCTCAGCGCCGGTCCGCGTCCTGTTGATGCTCGCTCTCTCGCTCTTCCCCGGAAACCATAATCGTTAAACTCTCTTTATGGTAATCTATTAAGCCATCAGTAGTGCCACCGGCTCATAACGGGTAGCCGAATTTGGTGTCTGCCTCCTCTGGAGGTCCCTGGAGGTGGGCTCATCGAGGCCGAAGGCCTGAGGCTGATTGCGAAACGCTGTCCCCCTGCGTGGATCGCAAGATGGAAATCGATACTTGACGCCCAAACCACGTGAGAAGGACCAGGAGGTAGGTTGCTCGGTGGGCTTTGACCCGGGGGCGTGACAAAATAGAAAGAAACATAAATAAACAGGGTGGCTACGGGGTGCTATTGTGGTCGAGGGCCATCACCCAGCCGGGGGTTCCGCACGAAATCGCGCCCCAAATGTTGTTCGCATCGATCGGCCATGCTAAATGCTTCACAAATGCCGCGTTTTCAAATAATGGGGCTCGTCGATTCATTAAAGCAGTTCGAATGGCATGCAAATAGCGAACTCTCCCCCTAGCCGGGTTGGCTCGTCGAGAGCTTCGGGAGGACATGCTCCCGTCTCGCCGACGCTGCAAAAAAGGAGTTGCGAGCTTACGCAACATTGGGTGTCGAAAAGCATAACTTATTGACGTACGCAGCGCGCGCTTCGAGACCGAGACCCTCCACTCCGGGCCACACTACGCGCTGGAGTCAATTTACTGCTCAAACACGAGAGTTCCTTCAATTCCTTTTTCTTTCCGGTTTTTATGCCGCAGCCGGGCACCCGCTGTCACTTCACTTTTGTTTGCGAACCCCTCAGACGGCCCAGAACGGCCCGCGGACCGTGGGAGTATCAATGGTTAAAAAGGTTCACGTTCTGCCAAAGTTATGAGTAACGGACGACGGCCCATAAATAATCGAAGTTCAACATAGGCCCCGGCGCGGCGCATATCTCGGTGCGCTGTGGCAGAGGCTACCGTCGTGGCGGGAGCCTTTCTTCAAGCGCCAGCCCCTCGCAGTGGGCTCAGCAACAAAGTATTCAACCTGCCCTCCTGCGCCCGCCAGCTCGTGAGAGTCTAAAAATACTGCTCAATGCTGTTGCCATCCTCTTCAGCGGCCGGGCGCTCGGTCATCGATCGAGCGCGGCCCTCGGTAATGGCCCTCAGCTTTAGTAAACCGTGTTTCAATTGTCTTGTCATGATGAGAGGGATAAATTATGATTTACCGTGGCCGAGGCGAACGAGCGGCCACCACCACCGCCGTCATCCACCTCCCGGAGCCTTGGACGGGGCGGAGACCATTCCGCTTGGCAAGGACACCCGGGGGAAATCTTCTTTCGGGCGCCCGAAACGGAAGCAAATAAATTATGTTTGTAAATTGCGCCCGAAAGTGAGGCACGCCGTTGTCCGTCTTCCCTTAAAGTCGCCATTTACATCCAGGGGCCACCGCGAGTGAGAGAGAGAGAGGGGAATAGAGAAATATTTTGCATTTCGTTTCACCGATTCGGCTGGGCGGCAGATCAGACGTGCCTAAAGCGGTCAGTTGCAGTTTGCGAGACGTATGACAGCGTAATCGATGGACGGCAGCCTGTCTCGCAGCCTGGATGTTGGATGTATCGGGCAGGATAAGTTTGCCCGCATGGCACGCCAGTCAACCGAAGCTTCGAAAATGGAGTGTCGGGGGCTTCAAATTTCGTTTGCTGAGCGCATCGCGGAGAGGGGACAGAGAGTGTCCTGCATGACTGAATCTCATGCTCTGTCCTGTGTGAGGCACTCCATGATGCGAAAACTTGTAAAATATTCTTCGTGACAATATTTTCCACATTTCCATGGGGCTTAATTACGAGCCAAAGCAGTAACTTATATTAACGTTTCTTTTTTTCTTGAACATTCAAGTGAGCTTTAAATGATAGACAAATGCTTCCTAAACAGAAATGTTGGATAAATATTCTAAGTCACGAACTTTGCCCATTGCGTGGAAATTATCTTTCAATGCAGGTATGCTTTTAACGGGAAGTGGCTCAAAGCCGCCCGAGCAAAATGAGGGTTGGCAGCTTAACACTTAACACTTTCACAGGTGCTTAATATCCTTTTTCCACATACTTTATGCAGAAATATTGCTCCGATTTTCCCTTAGCTTCATGCAAAATTGCCAACAATTTCAACATCACTTTGGGATGTTTTCTTATGCAATAGATTTGAGCGTTTCAGGCGAGCTATGAACAAGGAATTGCTACTAAAACGATAGCAATAGCAACGCTGGGAATGGCTCAGGCTCTAATTTGGCACAGCAATTTTATTGTCTCGGGCAAACAACGGACGGTTCTTTTTGGTGCCAGAAACGCATTACATCTTTCCTAAGTTCCAATAGTTCGGTGTCGGGTGTGAGAAACGAACCTACCTTGCGGTAAGCGGCAATTAACGGGTGTTCTTGCTACTTAGGCACAGCAAGTCCCAAACACCCAGCTGGATGTTGAAAATTTATTCATCCAACCGCCAGGCGCAAATCAAAGGAAAACCGGCACCCATTTGAGCACCTGAAGCAGGCGAAAGCCATGCGATTGGGCCACGAGATTTACTTGTCAGTAAACGAGTGTCACGAGCCGTGCTTGACAAATTTGTGGGCTAAAAATGCCCTCCACCGGCTACAGATTGTAAGCCCCGATAGTAAAGCTCCGGGTTAGATATCAACCGATGACTCAGGCGGGTATCCTTGCGTGTGGATGTTTAGATTAACTGCTCTCAAGCAGTTAATGGGATCGAGAGAGAGAGAGAGAAAGAGAGAAAGAGAGCAAGAAAGCGGAGCGAGGGGGAACGCCTTTCCCCGAAGGACCCTTTCAGTTTTGCTTCCGGTTCCGGTTCGACGGCACGGCGAGTGGCTTCTCATCGGCCACGGATGAAACGGATTTGGACCGAAGACAGCCTTTCGCCAAATTTTCCTTGCCTCCAACGAAGAGTTCTTGACGATGGCCCCGCCGGCCTTGGCGGTGAGGCAGGCGTACCGGAGGTAGTACTTTTGCATAAAACATCAGCTCGCATAATCTTCCCTGAAACCGGGAACGAAGCTCAACGAAGCGCACTGCCTCTGCCTGGCGAGCCATCCTTTGCTCGCCATCCTTTGCGTGGGCCCTTCACGAAGGCTTTGAGCTGCGGAGGTAGATTTTTATCGCTGTGTGGCTGTACGTGTGTTGGCGGACACTACACACATATACGCACACTACAGGTGCATAGCTTTGCGCATAGCCCCGGCGACCGCCGCCACGAAATTGCCGCCAGTTGGACGGAGCAGAGGTCTAAAGCCTTTATGGCCGTAAAGCAACCAGCAGCATCATGCCCTAGCGTTGGCCATGGCACGGCGAGTGACGGAACGGCCCGGTACACAAACGGTTCCGGGTTTTCAGCCACTTTACGCCGTGAGATGGAAAATTAGACATCCGTGTGCCGTGTACAGGCCATCATCTTCATCGCCCATTTTCCTGTTTTCGTCCGGATCCCGTACGCCGGAAGTGCTCATTTAGTAGAGAGCCGGCGTTTAAGGGACAAAACAGGGCCAAACCCCAGTGAACGCGATCGAAAGGCACCAAGTTCCCGCTGGATGTTGTGTTTCGCCCGAAAGCTTTGCCAATTGTCAAAATCTGAACGTTGCTGAACCGGTTCTCAACCGATTCCGAACCGGTCAAGAACCAGCTCAGGAGCGAAGTAGTGCATTTTTCAGCACTCTTATGCACTTTCTTCCTTGGTTGAATACAAGATGGGTGAGCTTTGGCCAAGCCACACACTAATTGATCTCCTCGGAAGCATTAGAAATGGGGTCTGCAGCCTCTGGCCGCTGTGATTGATTAATTTTCCACACCACAACACGCCATCAAAGGACCGGGACAGTGTGCTGAGCAAAATGCACGAGCTGGGAAAACAATTTTGCCCACGTTGCTAGGCAATAATATGCGGCATACCGGGACCTTGAAATGGCCTCTAAGGAGAGTTTGCATCGCTCGGAAAATAATAGCACGTTCGAATGGCATTTTGTCCCTAACTCAGCGTCTATTTTCGGGCAGCTGCCGCTGCCTAATTTATTATTCACCTAATGTGTATAAATTTTCACTCAATCGTGTTAAAAGTGGGCAGCAAAAATGTGAAAAAATAACCAACGCCTGGATCTCGCGCCCGCAATCCTTGGAGCCCGCGAGTCATTAAATACGCAGAGCCATAATTTCCGCTCGGGAGCCGCGGCTTTACGGCCAAAGTGCGTGACGTGGGCCTATTTTTTATCTGCCTTTATCAACGTATGTATGCTGTGGGCCGGCCTCCGGCCGACCGGCTGAGACCGAGGGCTGCCGGGCACGCAAATTATCGCTCACCAAAACCACGGACCTGAAGTTGAGTCGCAAGTCGAATCCGACACCGGTCGGATCGGGCGATAATTAGTCAACGGGCGCACATATTTCATCTCAATTTTCTCCAACGTGCTTACGTTCCGATTTCACATTTTATTCACCATCCAACAGCCCGGCCCCGGGATTTGATGTGGTGATGCTTGAGTAATCAGATTCGACTGATTTACGGTGCCCGGTGTACCGGCAGCTACCTCGGGGCTCAGAGAGTCCGCCACAGACCACTTGCAAAGGCGATGTTGCCTTCGACCGGACCCAACCCAAAGCTCTGGGTGCCTTAGGGTGGAAGGTAACAGTTTGAAAATAAATCATTCTTTCACCCATGGGTGAGCCGCTGAAATGCTACGAACTAACCCATTTCAGCCCGGCCCGGTTCAGGTTCAGGTGGTGGTCAACACTTACTTTGTTTTGCATTGGCACGGAAAACATTTACATTTAATCAACCTGAGCACCGGTAACGGCCCCGTTTGGCACGTTTCCCACGTTCACTCGGAGCCTGGTGGTGGATTTCGCTTTTTCGCCCCGTCGTCGCTACAGTCGCTTATTATAATTAACTTTCAATTTTCTTCAACCCACCGCACGGTGGACGCGCCTTGCGGTGCAGCTGAAGTTGAACTCAAAATTATTCAACACGGTTCTCATAATTGGCAGGGGTCCACGGGCTTCCTATTCGGGGGGACGGGGTCCGGCTCGGGGCAAAGGATTTAGAGACGCTCCGGTCGCAAATGGGGATATTTCTGGACGCTCAGTAACTGCACGGTGGCGTTGGGTTTGGTTTGGTTTGGTTTGGTACACCACACCAAAGGTGCGTCTCGAGTATAGCGCGGCGACTGAGCGCGACAGGCTGATCCTCATCTGAATGGCAAATTTAATTAAAAGCCCTCCGGTGGCCAACCAGTGGTCGGCATAACGCCAACCGGGTCCCAAATCAATCGGGCTGCGGTACCACGATGAACCGGAGGATGGCGTACTTCGGGCGAAGTGAGGGCCAAAAGCATGGCCCTTTATTAAAGATCGATTGCCCGTTCACCAACCGGTGGGTAATGGCAGTTTAAACGGTGGCAGGCACAAATGTTTGGCCTCGCTACTTTAAGGCCCACAACCCAGAACCCAGGACCTAGTTTATTACCATCATAGCTATAGACCATCTTGTCGCTACGCATTAGTTGAAACGAATGCGAATGCCAACGAGTTTAATGAGTGTTTTGTGCAAAAAACCCAAGCTACTGGAACAAATTACACTCGTTACAGAAGATTCCAGGGCAACTCCTTGGTGGATAACTGAACTCCAGCGACCCTAAGCCGTTGGTCGCGGACGTGGATCGCCCAGGCGCGCCATGCTAATCACTCTCGATTCGTGGTTCAACGGTCATCGCTGACCACGCGCGAAATGGATTACGATTGAACAATCGAAGCTTGAACTTAACGAGATTTTGATGTAAATTCGCGTCACCCCACTCGGTTTCGGTTACAATCACGCCCAATCGGCGTGCCTTCTGGTTTCTGACATTCAGCCTTCTCGCCACAGGTCAGTTAACCGGAGCAAACCACTGTGACAGGCGTAATCATTTAATGGAACAACTTTGGAAAGTTTTCTTTCCCAAAAATCATTACATTACGCTTCGCTTAATTGCGCGGCCCATCGTACGCATTAGATGAATTGGCTGTGCGCTTTTGGGGAGATACCGTGAATCGGAAAACCTATAAGAATAATGCTACGTTTTTGACTACAGTGCGAATGCGTCCCTCTGCATTCGCACTCCCCGGTGAGAAGGAACACCAGGGAAAACGAGAAAGATAAAGCAGATGGTGGTTCGGGTTGTTCATCAAAGATTTACGATGCTCCGTGCCTGGCGATCGGTGAGGCCATCGTGTGTCCGTCGCCAACGGAACACGGAGTGGAGGGATGTAGGTCAAGCGAGGGTCGAATCGATGCTGGCCGTACGGTGCTGGCTTACCTGATGGGCACGTTCTGCTTCCGCTCGGCGAGCTTCGGCGTCCCGAAGTTGCATACTGAGTGAGTCCAACATGGCGTCAGACACCCACAGTGCGTCGTTGGACATCGTCTGAAACGGGAGCAAGAATCGAGTGCAGCAATTAAAGCAAACTGATGAGCGAACAGCGCTGGTAACCGTCAGTCAACAATCGTGGAAAACTTGCCCCAGCAACCAAATACGATCAGCTTGATTATGCCAAATGACCACCGAACCGGAGCGAACCGGTTCAAAGATTTCGTCACATTCGCGCCCCACTGTGCTCGAATTTCGTTGTAGTTATTTGCATTTTCCATCCCACGGCGACTAATGAGTGGAGACGCACGGTGCTTGACACTGAAATACGATGGAGACGCCTGGTGCCTGACAAACGAGGCTAGGGTCCTGACTGACGCCCAAATGTTGGCGGCTCACCGTGACAGGAGACATTATCAGAAAGAAGAAAAGAAGTGGCGAACGAGGAAAGGGGCAAACCGATTATTATACGGCTTCGAAGAGAGAGAGATAGAGAGAGAGAGAAAAACGCTAGAGAACGACCATTCCAGGCGCTGAAACTGGTACGTGTTCTCTGCTGCTAGAACACACACCCATCCTGCAGATGGGAATGGATGCCGGAAATGACTTTTTCCTACGGCGCCACGCCGGTGGTGAGGCGGAATTGGGTGGGAATAAATTTGCCCTCATTAAACTCTCTCGGCGGTGGCTCCAAAGTCTGCCCTACTTTGGTACTCCTTCCACGGTGCCACCTCTCGAGTGTGGGCCCTTGTTGATGCGTAGAAGATGCTGTGGAAAATGTTAATTAGACACGCTCGGTTAGTATCTAAACAGACGTACAGTAATCTGCCCCGTTGCTGGGCTGGGCAAAGCGTTTGCGCCGTCACCGCACCGCAGGAGTGATGGCCACCAGATTAACGCTCCAACAAGTTCCAACGGTTGTTTGTTTCAGCGCAAAATATTGGCTGCGAGCCGCCACCGATTCTTTGTCCCTCGGTGTTATGATTTTTTTAAGAGCCTGCGCCACGCCCCACGGTCACCTAAAATGGGGCTCCATGTTCCATTACTGGACGAAGAGTTCAAAACAATGTTCGATAGTGACGATGCTGAAATATTCACCATTTTAATCGTGGCCCCGAGCGAGCATTAAGTTTATCTTTTCCATCGACAGCCGAGTAATCAAACATCGATCCGGTGAGCCACCGGGGAGGTTGATTGTCCGGTCACCGAGCAGTACCCTCGAAGTGCGCTAATGTTTTATTAAACCCAGCACACTCGAACACGTAAACTCGTAGCAGTGCAGCAGCAGCAGCAGTTACCTGTCGTGGCTCATTTTGGTTTCGTTTTGTGTGACACTGCCGTTGGTTGTTGAACTTTTTGCTGCAGATCAAACACCGGACCGTGTTGTTGGGGGGCCCACTAATTGCCCCCAATGTACGGTGCCGGTGACATTGTGAACGGTGCACGACAACAGAGGATGGAAGCAAAGGAAATTACTCCAGTGTTGCCATGCAAAGCATGCCATGTCGGCTACTGCGTCGGCTATGGAGACGCCCAGCCGCTGTTAAATATTCATTGCTCCATTGGCCCGTGCACCGCTTTGTTCGGGTGCTTCGCTCCGTTTCGAGAAACAATACATTTTCGGCGGGGATCAAGTATGCAAAGCGACCCCGACAGTAGTTGCGCCGATTGCTTCGAGAGAGAGAGACACAATTTAAGTCCTTTTTTTTATCTGCCAAGCTACGGACCGGACGGTTCGACCGACAGTAGTTACGTACGAAGGTGAATAAGTTACTTCATTTGATGAAAATTTCTGTCCGAGGGCAATTTTCAGATGAGGGAACAAAAATAAGTCATAAGGCGAATCAGGCAGCTAGTCAAGCAGCCATTTTTCATGGATTTTTGCCATGACAACCGTTGAGCAACGTGATGGCAACGGTGGCCTCAAGCTTTTTCATACCTAAATGTTGATTTTGAATGTGAGAAACCAACTTTTTCTACAATTCATAGTTATAGTTCATAATTTCCCAATCTCTTACAGCCACGTTTAAATTTAGCTGCCAAACGATCAAACGACTATTACACAAAACATGCGAAATTTGGTTCCTATTCACATCCTAGTGCTGCCATCTTCACGTTGAGGTCGGCGACACACCAAGTCACCCTCGTAAGTGTATGCAGACTGGTGGAAGCAATGTTTTCACTCCGAATATTAACCCGTGGTGTTCTCGGGCGATATTTCACGCAAGCTAACCCTCGACTGTGTTGTCGTAGTCCTGGGGCAGCAGCTTGTTTGGGGCACCCTCAATCAACATCACAACAGTGGTCCGGGGACGGCCCTGGTGTTGCCCCTTGCTTAATTGATTGATCCCTCGTCCTTGCGGGTCCAGGATGTGGGTCACTTACCGCGGCGGAAGAGACCCGGCCTAAGCGGCGTGATTTGAAATTAAGGATAATAATTGCTTTCAATTATTGCAACCCTACCGATCGCACGGGGCAGGAAGTCATCCGGCCCAGGCCCCGGAGCATCCGGCGTCCCGTCTCCCATCCCGATGTCTGCGCTATGGACCCGATGTCTCGGGTCCGTTTTGGAACGGGTTCCGAACCAAATTGAATTAGGTTATAAATTATTACTCATTAACCTAGAAACTAAAAGCACTCTGAGCTTCCGTGCACCAAGCCAGCCACCGAACCAACGCCGTCCTGACCGACAGAAGCTTGCGCTGGCCGAGCGTGCGAAGAAAAACGTGGTTTGACGCTGGTCACCCGGAACGTCAGTAAGCTCCTTGACATATCTAGTCACTCCCTCCCCCGGGGGTGCGGGACCAGAAACATTATTTATTTTTCCTTCAGCCGGCCTTGCTAACTGGCGATGGCGATTTTGCAGTGGACGTAAGTGTGAAAAGTGTTTGGCTACAACCCTTCACACCGGGCTTATATTGATGGAATGATAAATGAGATGCTCCGACGGCAGGAAGATTGATTAGGGAATTACCACGAGTGTGGCCTGAGCCGGGGCGTTAACTGGCGTGCCCAGCCCGGAGGGAGAGAGAGCCGTAGAGTCGGATCCTTCGAAAATGATGCTTGTGGTTTTGCAACGGATGGCACATACCGATCCTGGGAAGATCTGCACTTTAACTGGTTATAATTTTCGTTAAAATTATTACGTCAAATCAATGATTTATTTTTTGTATCTCATTAATGACTAAGTCTAAAAAAATTAAATTCTTTTCGTTACTTTTATTAACTCCAGCATCCAACACAGCTCCGTTGCACCGAAGGCAACGGGGTTGCATTACTGCGCGAAGGTAATCGATGCAAAATGTTCCATTTAATATTGAATATTCAATATTAATTCAAGGACACCGCCCCATTGCTGCTCAACGTACCGCCATGCTGCTTGGCGATCAAAATAGCAAGCAGAAAGCAACGGGGACTTCGGAACGAAGCTCGATGCCAGCCACGCATGATGAGAGTGATGCCGATGTCCTCCACGACCAATCGAAGCGCTTGAGCGACAATGTAAATGTTAAAATAATTGAACCATGTTATGCCCCCTGTTCCGGACTCGCCGGTGCCCTCGCACCGGCACCGGTGGCGATCCTTACGCTTGAAGTTTCAACAGCACCAGGACCTGACTCCATCCCCCGGGGTGGCAACTTCCGGTTGCATCATCACAAATTTATAGACAATTGAGCGAATGGATTTTCCATGATATGTTTACGATGCGACACGATGAGGGTGGCAAAAGTTGCCCTGTGAAGCTCACCTACACGTCAGGTCGAGACACTGGCCGAGACCGGCGGTTTCGTGGAAAAGCCCCGGTACACGGTTACCCCACACGTACCGGGAGCCCGGCGAAAGCAAAGGACACCAACGGGGCTTTGACGATGCCGGGTTGGATTTGGGGCCAGCGTAGTTAGCGTCAGTCAGGCAGCGTTGTATATCTGCCGCGTGACGCGCTGTGGTGTAGATCAAACCTTTGCCCAGCTTTGGGCGACGAGCGCTGTGACTGATTAAACGATAAGAGAGAGCCTTTGACTGACATTTTCCCGGGCGAAACTTCAGCGGACTCGAGCGGGCAGTTACGCAACAACCGCCCCATTGTGCAATAAAAACTGATAGCATGGGGAAAGATGATTGCGACCCACGGGGTGAAACCGTACGATAAGAGCCATGGGTTTGTGCCCGAATGCTAGCATGTAAAGTAGTCAAGCTTGTACTGATTCTGGAAAAAGTCGAACCACGCGTTGCGATACTCTAGTCCTCGACTAGACGCACCGCACGGACGCGGGATTTCATTTGTTAGTCAATTATGGACCCATTGCTAAGCTCCGGACGGCTCCACGCAGCCTCAGCAGTGCCGGGGGCCCGATCGACACCTAGCAGAAAAAGAAATGAGGTCACATAAATTAATAAACATTATCGACCCGTTACGTGTGTAGATTCGCCCGTACCGGGTCGGCGTGCCGTGCTGCCAGTCGGGACGAACGGCACCAGACCGGGCCACCGGACGGGGCTACTTCGAAATTTTCCAGCATATTTTCCAACATTACGCACATAAAACTGCCGGCACACCGGAACGCGTACCGTTCGATAAGCGCTTGGGCCTTAGGTTTCGGTTGGAGTAGAAAATCGTGGTGAAAAAGAAAAACGGCACCGAAACCGAAACCAATGAAAGGCGGCGTCGGGCACGAGACAAGCCGGGGACGGCGACGGGAACACCCCTCGAATAATAATCCCACGTCCTCTCGGGGAACGCGGAGAACAAGCGTGCGCCCGGACGGTCGGACGGAGCCGGTGGATGACGGATGAAGTACGGGCCGGCTGTAGGCGAAACGTACGTAAAATGTTCCAATCAAAATGTCCGCCCCGCCCCGAAGAAGGACCTCCCGGTGGAGGAGGCGGGACTGGCGGTACAAAACAGGCAACGCAAAGAAACGGAATAATAAAAGCAAACCGTTCATAAGACAGTGGTTTCGAGGAGGGAAAAGGTATACATTACGTGCGATGAATCAGTACAACGCAAGCCACGCCAAAACAGGAGCCAGGCCGCTGCGTCTCAGCCGTAGCAACTTCTTGGAACTTGGCAGCCAGTCGTTTGGCAACATGGGGGAAAAATGGCAATGGGGGTCGCCAAACAGAAAAACGGTATGAATAAAACCACTCGTGTTCGAGACCCGTGTCGCTAAATCGACCCCGGCTGAAGGCAAATGAATCGATGTAAATTTTCTCGACGACGACTGAATCGGGAATCGGCCGTTGCTAACTTACTTGGCCGCTTCAAAGCCGGCGGTAACATTTCCCGATAGGCCAACCACCCTGCGAACTGAACCGCCTGCCAAATGGTAGAAAAATCGGGGGGGAAAACCCTCGTAGTTCGAACCCTTCGAAAGGTCAGATCGTATATCCGTGTGGGCTCCGGGAGATAGGTGAACCCCGACCACCACCATTCGTCATGCGTTTTGCGGTGCCGAAGGTTGCTCTGTTTATTTTGTGTTGCCCGAACCCGACGGTGGCGGCGAAGGTGAATGATACGAGGGACACCTTCGAGGGACACCCTTATCATATCGCGCACCACACCGTCGAGTGCTGCCCTTTCGCTGGCCAATGATTGAGTGGGTGCAGCGAAGAACGGGAAAGCAAACAGCGACACGAGCGGCTCGGATTCAGCACCGACCCATACGGTTGGTGCCGAGCGGAGGGTATCGGAGTTGAGGTTTATGTTTCTCACGTGACGATGTCCGTATGTCCGTTTTCCTTCTGACCCCCCAAAAGAAGATATGCTTCGCCGAGCGTGACGAGTTGATCTTTAAGGCGAACGAAGTGATAAGATTGATTAGATCAGCCGGAGTCCGGATTTGATGGTGCGTGGAAAGTTGCTGTGAGCTGCTTTAGCTGATTTGGTTTTTAAATTTCATCATACTGTACTTTTCGATACACATCCCTGGCCACTGGCTTCGGTTTTGGAAGGAGTGGAGTGTGTCTCACATAAAACCAATCGCTTCATTAGTGTACGCAATTTGGGTCAACGAATTCCACTACATTGTTTGTCCATCAAACTGGCTTTCGGTCAAAGGCTTTTCCGATTAGAGATCCGGTATTATTTGCCGTTGGTTCACCTTATTAACTTATGATGAAGCGAGAACACTAAGTACTGACTTGTCTTGTGACTATGACTATTGCTAAAGAAAAGCACATCGCAAACAGAAACGTGAGTTGTTACTTTAATTTCTTAAGTTATTTGATTCATTTTGCGTCTTTTATACAGGGTGATCCAGCAAGGGTTCAATTGATTATTAAACAAAAACGGTTTAATATTTTTCGATGGTTGAACATTTATTCGAAAGGTTGATTCATCACAATTACGTATAAAATACAATGTTGGTCAAATGTCTACCACGATTGGCTTGGCAGTAGCCCATTCGGTCGACCTATTTTGAAGTACATTTTCGATTGTCTGGTGTCCTATCTCGGCAATAGCAATTTGAATTCGGGGCTTGAGGTTTTCAATAGTTGCTGGTTTGTTCGCGTAACATTTGTCTTTCACCGATCCCCAAAGATAACTGTCCAATGGTGTCAACTCACAACTTCTTGGGGGGGAACTCACAACACCACTTCTGCTGATTATTAGATTTCCCAAAATGGGGCGCAAAATATTGATTGTGGCTGACGCTGTATGGCACGTAGCGCCATCCTATTGAAACCAGATATCGTCTAAGTTTTCAGCTTGCCTTCATCCTTTTTGAAAGAAAATGGGCCGATGATGTCGCCAGACCGAAAATCAGCACCAAACAGTCACTCGTTTGGCGTGCATTGGCTTCTCTTGCACGACGTGTGGGTTTTCCGAACCCCACTAACTAAAACGATATTTCTGCTAATTAACATAAACACCGAAGCAAAAAAGAGCTTAAATGAAATGTTTTTTGCAAACATCGTAATATCGAGTTGAAGACACTTTGGAAATAAGTTTTTTTATATTTACCATTTTTTTGCAACCAAAAAGTATTTCATACATAATTGTGATGAATGAACTTTCGAATAAATGTTTAACCATTGAAACATATTTAACCGTTTTTATTTTACAACCAAATGAAAAAAGGGACACTTGCTGGATCACCCTGTACAACCAAAAGCCCTCAAAACTTGATGACGACAGAACTTGAACGTTACTCAAATTTCAAGTGCTGGAAATTCGAGTTTCCAACCAGTTTCTGTACCAGTTTTAGATTCACCGAATATCCTTCAAAACCTAATCAATGCAAAACGTCTGAATTTGTTCCCCGGATGACCTCGGCCCGGCCATGGCGACTCAGCGAAGCGGCTAACCATATGGTAGCCTTTTCTATCAAACATCTGTTTGTGACACATTTTTATCGCGCAAAACACGAAATGAGATATCGATGTCCGTCATTAAGGTTATCTCATACGCCCTCCGCGGCAAAGTAGTGGCTCTCATAACGGGTGTGCAATAACCAAAGTGCGGAGTACAAAGCACTCGCCACACCAGCAAGGAGGAGCTCAATCGCACACCCTTGCTTACATCTGCGAATCACTGACACCCCCGATCGGATCGCGCAATTTCCCGCCAACAATCAATCCCGTACTGTCTGTGTTACGCGCCATAAGTGAGCAACTGTTTTTGCCGTTGGCCACAATTTTACCATTGTTGGCACCACGGTTTGCGAGAGAGAGAGAGAGAGCGGAAATATGATAATAAATCCTTTGGTGCAAAAAGGAGGGCAGCACCCATCCATCATGCATGTTTGAGCGACGACGATAAATCGATAACCCGGACGTTAAGTATGATGCCGCCTGTCCAAACACATCGCTTCGCGGTTTGTACTGCATTTTCTTTTTTAGTGCTACACTATTTACCCGCTCTCCGGACCCTGGCACCCTCCGACCCTGAGGGTGCTTAGATAGTGGCGCCATTCGACGAGTGGCCCATTGCCCGGTATAGCGTAGGGGCAATGAAACTGAACTCGCCTTACACGGCATGGCTTTGGCAACATACTTGCACGACGCTTGGCTCACGGGGCCGAATGGGACCGGGTTACCGGGCCTTGGGAGCCCATTCTCTACACTCAATTAGAGTGATTGAGTAGCCGTGCCGCGAATCGGTTTAAGCTTAAACTCACTGCAATCGAGGCGAAGGCGAACATCAACATCGATTATGGTGCAGTTTTTATGACCCGAACGAACCATAAAAGATCCGTTCCGATCGGATCCGGTAAATGTCCTTCACGAATGCAGCGACACGACCGGGGCGACCGGCACGTTACTCGGCTGAAGTTGGCCCGCCTGAGGCGGCCCACATTAATTCGCCTGTTATTCGCCTCCGTTTCCATTATCTGATGGACCAGCCATTGCATCGTGCGAGCAATTGCATAACAAACGGGTCCAGAGTGCTCGAGAGTGGCCAGCAATAGACATCTAGAAATGAGGACCATCAAGGCCCATCAAGAAATGAGCTCGAGCACGGCAAGGAATGTTCTGCATTTTTGCTACCCATCTCTACTATACGTTTTTCAATTAACTATCAGAATATTGTTCTATCGTTCATTCATTTTGCTGGTGCTCAGGAAGGCCATTAGGCCATTGCTGTGTCGACCACCAATATTTTCCCCGGGGTCTTCGTAGTACGGCGCTACGATTTGTTGGTTCCTCGAAAAACCTGGGCCTGAAGGGCTCCAGCGCTCAGGAGCGCATGTGTTGCGTGCCGCTTGCCTTGCCGTGTTTGCCCCGAGCGAATATTGACCATCATTTGTTGTAAACTATCATCGCCCGGTGTCCTTCGCGTTTGAACATCCGATCCGGAGATGGACAAACAGACCGAAAGGGCAGCAACAAATAGCCCTGTGCAAACGTCCCTGGTGCCCGGGTATCGGGGAGGGCCTTCACGAATGGTTTCGGCCACGGTAACCCGGTGGGACGCGGAAGTGCACTCCAAATAAATGTATCATTTTTTAAACCGATGCTGAGCGTGGACCCGCTGACAACGCAATAAGTATGCGGCAAATGCCGATACAACAATATTTCTTCCGGGTGCAGCGGAGCTTAACGAGCCCCCGAGCTCACGAGGAAGGATGTTAAATTTATCATAATGCTCGTTGCTGTCCGTTGGTCACCCGCTTGGAGATCGATATCGGCGGTCGGAGCGGTTTGTAGTACAATTTTGTCACGCTTCTTGGGCGGCGCTTTCCGCGACAAGCGATCGGATTAAAGGATTTTGGCCGACAGATGGCACTGCCGGTGGCCAAGAAACGGGTACTTACCGGTGGCCGTTATTGGGCACAAGAACGACATCGGTTGGGGCATCGATCGGTTGAGCACAAACGCTTTAAATTACCGAGCCCCGGCGCCGGATTCGCTAAGCCAGCACGCCATGTGTGGCAAGCCACCGGAAACAGTGCAAACAGTGGTCTGTGGGGCGTTCCATTATGGGACTTTGTTGCACTAAATCAATGCATTGCACTTCATGTGGGCGATCGATTAGCGAGGCTAATCCATCAAAAGCCCACCGGTGGCGGTGGGATTAGGTAAGATATTTTTATCGGCACATTTATTGGATAAAAGAGATTACGGGGATAAAGCCGGCCTCCGGCCCCGACCGGTTGATGTAAACCGGGGATTGGACAAATTGAATGACTGAATTCAAAAACGCACGATTCAGGTGCGCCCTTTACGAGATGTTCCTTTTAAAACGCATTTTTATTGCACAAGTAGCAGCAACAGGACACGTAATGAAAACCTAGTTGCATACTTTCAGGCGTTTTCAAGTACCTGCGAAAGGTTACGCTAAAATGGGTCATGCTTGGCTCAATTGTTTTGAACCGTTGTTCGTTAGGAACAAAGAAAACGGCCTACTTTATGTTGTGCATTTGCAAATGAGGAAAAACTTGTTTTCGCATAACGATTGCTAAGTTGCTGTTGCTTTGGTCTCATACAATGTTCACCGGTTTGCTTTGTACTAAGTGAAAGTGGAACTCAAAAACAGACTATAAGTGTCGTATACGTTGCCGGAACGTACCTCCGGCAACACCCGAATGGCGCTCTCGTTCGTACAATAAAAGTTGGTTCCCACCAACTTCAAACGGCAACTTTCATTACAACTGCCATTTTATGATCGGTTTCCGCCAGTGGTTCCCGCTCCCGGGGTGTTGTGGTCGTCCTAGCAAATAAACAGCATTCTCATGCTTCTTTGCGTTAGACATAACCACACGGGCATAAAAAAGGTGTCACCATTTCCCGCATGTCGACCATTACTCGACCTCGAACCGGCCGGCGGAATGGTACGCGAAGAAGAAAACAACGGCACAAACGGCACAAGTTTATTGAATAGTTTATGTCTTTCATAATTTTCATTATCCTAGGCGACAGAGTGCCTTAGACGGAGTGAAATGTATTTGCCCGTAGCGCCAGATTGTAGACGGCACAAAAAGCGGCCGGCGAGATGGACTTGGCGCGCGGCCAAAGCCGTTGCGTTGTGTGTGGGGCGTCGGGTTTTGGGTGATGATTTTACCATTGCTGTCAAAACCATTAAAAGTGCCATAATGTTGTGGATAAAATCATCGTCCCGTGGTCACGATGCCCGCCCCGGAAAGCTAGCAACACGCCGCCATCGTTACGAAGGTGGCCACCGTTTCTTCGGGCGCATTCTTAATTTCCAATTGCTCCCCCGGGAGTGCTCGGCACTATTCCCGTCGCCTCCGCCTGACGACGTTCCGGCCGTGGGCGAACGTCTTTTCCGACCGGCGAGATTAGCTCGGCGGGGGGTCCATGTGATTTTCCTGGGCACCCGGAGTGCCGTGGGCTCCCATCGCCCACCTCAAAACCATACTTGGGCGAGGTGTTTGCCGGTGGCAAACAGGACATCAGACCGGTCGTGTCCGGTCTCGTCGCATACATGCACGCGATGCGAAAGCTTCTCGTTCTTAAGTGAAACTCTTGTGCCCGGCGGGTGGTCAGCATAAGACATTTTGCTCACGTTTGATAATATATCAGAAATTTATCATTCCCCCGCCACATTGCGATTTGATGCGAACGTTTTCGCCTTTTTTTTCGCCGGCCGAGCGGACGATTGGGACCAAACGGGACCGGCTCGGATGAAGAGCGTTTCGATCGGAGTAAGATTTGGCCATTTTCCTCTTGGACCTTGGTTCGATGACATATGGTTGCCGCCGCTCGTCCGATTCGCTTCGTCGGCAGTCACAGATTAGAAAGACGACCGAAAGTCCGGGGTCCATGCGGCGTAGCTCAACTTTGCGTCAGGATCTGGCTTGTAGCTATCAGACCACTAATCTCTGGGTAACTATTTGTCCTTTTCTTTTCCCTCAAATTCATCAACTTCATCTGTATTTTCAGTTTTGCTTTTTCTCCTTTCTCTGCTCGACCCACTCCGTTTCATTCAGCTTGGTGGAAATCGCAATAAAACAGCATTCAAAGCTAGGGTCCGTTACAAGCGTCGGACAGCCACACGTTCACCAATTTCTCCCCACTGAACGGTGCCATGTTTGCCATGATTTGGCCCTTTTGCTGATCCTGAAGTTTTACTGCTTGCGGGCTGGGCCTAAGCCTTTCTCCTCGTCGAATCGATACGGGGTCTCGCACACGGACTCGCGCCGACTAAATATAGAACCGAATCATCACAAACCGTTCCGTTTTCCAAACGCAGCCACAACCAGCAAGCCAGCCAGGGATGTAAGCATGGTAGGTTCCGCAAAAAAGGGTATTGGTTGGATTGGAAGAAAATCGATGGATGGAACTCGAAGGTCTGTGGACGACGACGACAACGGCGAACACGACACACTATACCGCCCGACGTGCGACACCGTGGCCCGGGAACCGGTTAGGGTTCATAAAGAACTAGAATAAATGGGGCTGTGATAAAATAATTCTGTCCCGTCGTCCGGCTCGAAGCCTAACCTGAAACCGAACACCGGAAGGATGGAAACGTAAGCGCGCACTCGTGTCCTTCGTGCGGGTCGGCAACGGGGTGTGGCGCATGGCTCCACTCAACCGGGCACACCATGAAAAAGTAAGGATTTTGTGCGAAAATCCTTGTGAAAGATTGTGTCGTACCGGTGTGAACCGGTAATGTTGGTCATTTCGATGAGTGCGAACTATGAGTGCCGGGAAAATGTTTGCCAAAAAAGATGAAACTAAAAATTCATAAAAAATAGCAATAATAACTGCCAAACTATTAATTGCCGATGAATCGTAAACAATTGACTTGCTGGAGGAAAGCGGTTTGAAGTAGTTTCTCTCGGAAAAAAAACCGGAGCTGTAGATTTCATCTGCTTGCAACTTGATACTATTCAAAAAAAACTTATACTGTAAGATTGCACCAATCGACCGAAACATACTTTAATACATAAAAACTAACCCCATCGAATGATGGCGTAGTTTTTGATTTAAATCATAAACTTCTAGTTACCCACAAATGAGCCCAAAACGCTCCGTGGGTCACTTTTGAAAATGATTTCAGTTCATCTCTATTCGACCTTTCCCGTTGATGTTTAAGGCGCAGACCGGTTCGGAGCTGAGCGATTACAATTTTTAGATAAATCTATTGAATCCCCCGATTTGCTTCCGCGTTAGTTATCCATTGCCTTTTCATTCCACAACTTTGAATGGCACAGTTTTTGCACGACCTTTTGCTTTCTTTTGAGCTGTTCAGGAGGATCAGTTCCGAACACTCCCGAACAAAGCTCCCGTCAGTTGAATATCAAAATTTGCCGCCCAAGAAAAACCCTCCATCCATTTTGAAATCGTTCCAATCAGAGCAGCAGAAAATAGACCGTAATCTGTGATCGATGTGCCGAATTTGGGTTTCACGGAATTTACATTTCATTCTCTTCGAGTATCGATTGGATAAAAGTGCTCCGGCGATCGATTGGTGAACATAATGGGGGTTTATTTCGGGTGCTACACCCACGGAACGGGATGCTCTTTCCGATGATTGCTCCGTTTGATGCACTTAAATGCAACTTAAACTTTAAGCAGTTAAGTGGCCATTCAATGGATGCAACTCATTGCCCGAGCACCTTACAGTGCACCAAACACTGCAACAATTTGGTTTTCCAATTGCATTCCACGTGCATGCAAACTCACATAATATAGAAATTTACCAATCCACCGAACAAAATAATTCACCCAAACAGCCCTGCAACAGGGAATCGGGGTCGGGAATTTCGAGCAGCATTTCGCCGGCACATTTCTTTGGGCCATAATAGCCCCGTGTTTATGTGGTTCGTTTTTGCCTTGACTGTACCGCGCGCGTTATTATACCATCGATTGCCGCATATTAAATACTGATTTTAATAAATCATCCGCATATTAACCTTTTTCTCAGAACGGGGCCAACTCTTTCGAGTTATTGAAATTCATTTTTTACGCCCCTTTGCGTCGCAATTCTGCTCCGGAGTGTAGCGCAAATTGCACCACTGCGGGCCACGGTTAGTTAGCGCGTAAATCGATACGCTAGATTGGGGTTAATTATTTATACACAAATAACGCCATGTTGGGAAAATATGGCAAACAAAACAAGCTCGCCAGTCGCGGCATCCGAACCACAAACCAGGGAGAAACGACGCCGGGCTGTGGATAAATTAAAGTAAAACGCGACGGTCGAGAAATGAGAACACACGGAATTTTAACAAACGGCCGCAAGAGAAAATACAAACAGATCGAAGTTACCCGAGAAAAGGCCGATCGGTGCCATAGGAAAAACATGGGCAGAAAACAGGTTAAATTATTTCTCATATCGGCCCCCGCCACGGCTCCGGGGTCTATTTTTATGTCCGGATCCTTTGCGTCCTCTCGGACGAATCTCTCTCGCGGACGAGCGGGCGCCTGGGTATGTGTCGTCCTCTTTACCGCATCGCCATTTCGAATCGAAGCTGCTATTTTCAGCCACTTTCAATTAGAGCGTAAAGCCAATCTGGTTGCCATTGCGTCGGTCGGTTTTGTGGTCGGCCTACTTTGTTGGCCGCCCCAAAAAGGCAGCGGGCTGCCGCCTGCCGAGAGGCAAACACATCGGAACTGGGGACATAAAATAAAGCAGAAAAAAAAACTGGAAAGGTTGAAAGGAGTTTGCAAAGTAAAAGCCGGGCCCCGACCGGGCCGTAGCTCATGAGCTCGGGCTTCGTCTCATGCGCAATTTATTTTAGCCGAGCCTGGTGTCCATAACGACGCCGAGCGTCATGGACGGTTTGCGCTGACCGCGTGTACCCCGGAAGCGACGTTATGTCGGGCTGGCAAACGAAGCATAATCGTCAGTGAAGCGCATGAAATATTCATCGCACATCGATTTCAGTCAACCGTTGGAAAACGGAAAAGGACCCGGCGGCCATCCTGGCGGTCCGGTATCGTCGAAGGCCCGGTGGTCTACCGTGAATGCCTTCACGGTGAGAAAGGGCTATTCTCTGGCGTGCTGGAAACGCATCAACACGCTGACAGGCCTCTGTCTCGAAGGTATTTTCTTCATTGTAGAAAACGGTGACAAGATTCCTTCAAACTCGGTACCGGGTATATTAACGAGTTTTGCAGATGCAGTCACATTCTACACCCGAACCACTGGGATTGGGCAGACAGACTCTCCACATTAATATAAATTAGAAATAAATATCATCCATCACCGGTCGTGGTGAGAGAGGGCGAGTCGGACAACAAAGCTCAATGGTCCTCCAGCATCTATTTCCCGCACTTGAATTCCTTCAAAGCGGTGACTGAATAAACACCGAGCCGAGAATTTACTGTGATGCCATGCATAACCATAGTTTGGCCATTTTGGACTCAAGGGAAGAGACAGAAAAGAAAAATCATAAACCATCGGATAACCACATCCAGCGCCGGGCAGCGCACTGCGGCAAGCATCAATTAACACCCTTCAACTCGGACATGTTTGATGTCGTGTTTCTACCACATGTTTGTGCACCGACACTAACCACAACAAAGCGCCTCCCGGCGACACTCGGAGGTCGTGGAAGGTGCACTTTGCCGCTCCCGAAGAACTGTTGCTGATCTTTCGCAACAACATCCGGGCCTCCTTTTGAACTTTGTGGACCGAGGGTTTTTTTTTGTTACAAAAATAACAACCCACCGAAAAGCAAGCTCAGCATAATTTTAGCTGCCTGTGAACTGATGAAAAAAACACTGAAAACAGCTGTTTTCAAGCATTGCGGATGCGATGTGCGGCCATTAGAAATGTGTAAGCCATAATGAACACTCAACTATTCGACGGTTGCACGGCGGGCCACGGGTGGATCCTTTTAAAATACAATGGCGCGCTGGTAATTGAATTGGCCACTTTCGCAGCAGGTTCGTGACGCCGAGCAACACCATAGAGGTAGAGAGTGCTCTTTTGCAAACATTCATTAATTCTCGACAAAAAGGCAGCATCCGTATAACGAGTTTAAGCTTCCATTCGGGCGGCGGTGATGCTCGCCCGGCGCCCGGCCGAGGGTGAATCGCAAACATCAGACGCAAACCAAGACACTCCGGGACCATCGCTCGACTTTCGACAAACTTCGTACCAAGCGATGGTAAGTTTTAATTTGGGTAACACAACTGCTGCTGCAACCTGTTCCACGCGGCAAGGGAACGAAAATGTTCTCAAAAGCACAAGTGGCCATAGTGGATGTGCTTGCTGTGCCATTTCGTCCCGGGCACTGGTCTAATGTAATCAGGCGTTAAAATGTGCCACTTCAAATTCGGTGCTCGGCTCTGTGTTCCGCATTCCGGTCATGACCGGCTCATTCCCCGAATGAGACCGGCTGATGACCGGATTTCGACCTAGCGCAGCACTTTCTTGCTGTTTGCCCTGTCCTAGGCGTGCCATCGGCGGGAAGCATAAGTTCGGCGACGATACTAAGCGAACCCCTCGCTGGCAATGCTGCAGTGCGGAAATGGACAAGTGGTTAACGGGAATTAATTGCAAGCGTTTTGCAAGCGAAACGATCGTAAATGCGAACCGGCCAAAAACCGGGAACCGGTGCAGTGCCGTAGGGGCGCTTAATTGTGCTCACTTCCGGAACTTCTTTCACCCGGCCCCGATGCCCGGCAGTCACGTGTCGGAAGACGGTTCGGGCTAATGTGGCCCACTATCGTGATGTGGTCGGCTGTGGATTTTCTAGAAACTTCGTGCCCCGCACACCACAAAAGGGGCAATTTCCGGGAAGTTTCTTTTCACGCGGGGGGCACACATTTCTGTACCGTTGATTCCCAAGCCTCAAACCCTTTACCTTTTCTGCCGGGAATGTTTCACACTAGCGCAACGCGCAAACGGGCAAGGAGGAGTTGTAAACAAGCGGTAAGTTATCGACACCACCGACACGTAACCAACTATTGACTTCACGAGGTTTGCCAGGACTCCCGACGGATTGAACGAGAAATCAATCCCGAATAAAGAGCATGCCAAGGGTATTGCATAACTTTAGGCGTGCCAGCCTGACCGCGAAAGCGAAATGCTGGTGGAGAATAAACACTAAGGATACCGTCAAAAGCCTTATTTTGGCAGAACAATTGTACCCCCACCAGGTCCCTATTATCATAATGCTGCGCTGTGCCAAGAACATTACTGTGCACCATTCACTGTGCACTCGCCAACGGCCTTCGCTGACGGCCAACTGGTGGTCACCAGCGGCGACCGTGTCCCGTTTATAACTTTCACACCGGAAACCCCATACGGGTGGCCGTTTCTTTGCTGTTACTGCTTCCGGTCCTGTGGCTGGGGCATAAAACATTTTTAACTAACTCCCCAGCCACCGGTTACGTTACTAGTTGCACCGCCCTCCCGAGCGGGGTTTGCTGGTTCGAAACCGCAGCGACAACCTGGGCAACTTTATCCCCAGCCAAAGAGGAAAAGAGCCCTTCGCTGGTCCCCGGTGGCAACAACAATGGATGGCACAGCACAGAGTGAGGTTAAATTGCTGTGTACTGAACGTGAAACTTCCGGCCAGAGATTACAGTACAGTGGGCAACCTCCTGACCACATTCTTGCCGAAATCGACCACACTCAAACCCGGCCCGGAGTCCCGGACGGAAGATTCCAACCCACTGCGCTGGGTAACCTTTGTCTCGTTTTTGCTGATGTCTGATTTCGCTCACCACGGTTTAGCGGACCGACAGGATTTTACCGGAATAATTGACTAATGCCGCGTCGACAGGACACTGCCCGAGTGGGGCTAACCGCAAACCAACTGGTTGGCCTCCCCTCCTCCCCCCCCTCGTTGGTCATTCCCAAGCTCCAAACTCACCTGTATAAACGATTGCAAGGGTTTTGTTATAATTTCGAACGAAACACACCGACTGGACGCATTCGGGGTGGTCGTCAAACGGAGTCTCCGCAGTCAACGCTCTCACTCTTTCGCTCTTTCGGCGTCGTGTTGCGTTTGCTCACTTTATTATCGACTCTCCGGCGAAGGACCTCACCCACACATACGGGCCGCGTCCATGTGCGCTCGCTCTCGCCGTTTCCCGCTCCTGTTCCGTAGCAAGCTTCTCACTATCTTTAAACGCTCTCTCTCTCTCGCCATCCAAGTCGCTCACGTAGTAGATCCGTTCCTGCGACTATACTACTCGTACCCATCGGTCGTGACCGTAGCACGTTTCATCTGCTCTGGCCCCTGGTCCCGACTCGCTTCATTTCATTCACGCACACAGACACACACATGCGGCGACGGAGGGAAGAAAGCTCTCACGTGAGCTCGCCCCTTCGCAAGACTGTCCATTCGCCTGACCAAAACCACCACCGCCCGTCACGGCCTTCCGCCTGCCTCCGGGGCGCACGACATGCGGGAACGTGACGTAGGGAAAATTCAAGATGGCGCACGGACCGCACCGTTCTGCGGACCGTGCGTGTATGTGTGTCTGCAATTTTCCTTCCACGCTGCGAGCCTTACTCAAAGGCGCTTGGTTGCTTACTGCACGGTGTGGACAGTAAAAAAGGGGGCTCCTTGGCTAAACGGTGGCTAGTATGACCGCCAACGTTCGACGCACACTTCCCCCAGGCATTAGATCCTTTTCACTGGGACTATCACAATGCACGCGGCCCCGAGCGGCCAAACTTTCTCGTATCGGAACGGGATTTTTGCTGACTCCTTCAGCGGGCACTTCACGGCACAGCGGCTCAACTTAGACAACGGACGATTGCTACGGCCAAAGGCGGATGGCCAACGGGCTGCACAGTGAAACCGTCGCAACCAGTTAAAAGGGAGTTTTCCCCGTGCGGATTGGAAGGTCACATCTGTACTGGTGGCAGCCGAACGCCACTGGCAGCCACTAACCGTCCGAAAGCCACCACTGGGAGCGCTGTGGCCCACATCACGCACACACCGACACATGACCGGTGGTGTCGGTGGTGGTGGGACTCAGCACACTACTCACGAAACGCATCCCATCTAGTTGCTCCCTCGAAAGTCACCGCTGCCCAACGCTGATCGCGGGCCAACACGACCGAGAGAGAGAGAGAGAGAGAGCGAGAGAGAGAGCGAGAGGGTGAGCGAGCAGGAGGATTGGGGCATCCATCGCATTTGCACCCTGTCAACCCGATAGGGAACGCAATGAACTCCTCGCGCTCCGCAAGGCACTCGGGCACTCACGCCCTGGGAAGCTTTTCATTCAACTTTTCACGCCATAACCGACGACGGCGAGTGAGCGAGTGGGGCAGCTTTCCTGAAATCACCCACACGGCCACCTCACATGGGCTCATCTTCAGCCACTTCCCATCACGTTCCGGCGTCGCCCCTCGGTGAATGGCACCGGGAACGGAGCGCAGCCCACCGTGGGCCGTATGCACCACGAGCGTTTGGAGAGCGAAAATTAATTGATTTTTCGTTCCCACCTCACCCTCCCCCCCCCCCCTTCCTTCCCACCCCCTAAGGGATGATGCTTTTAAGTGCCCGCTTTGGCCCATTATGATGTGGTGGCAACTGCTTTCTTTTTTCTCTTGCTGCACCGTTAGCCGATTCTTATTGAAATCGGTTTTCACATCGAATTTCCAGAGAGAGCGATCTGAGAGAGAGAGAGCGAGAGAGAGAGTGCGTGGGAGACAGAGCGAGGGAGGCTGCACTTTTTCGAGAGAGAGATTGATGACACAAGTTTTTGACAGATGATTTGCTCGGCACGGCAACAGAGCCACCGGGCGCCTCCACGCGATGATATGCAATTATTTGCGCTTTCGTCTCACTCGCCCCCCCACGGCGCGTAAACCCGGGCGGTGCACCCGCACCCGGGAACTAGTTTCGAGGAGTGTCGAGTTCACACTAATGCGTTTCTTGCGTTGGGTAGAAGTAATTAAAATAAGATCTGGTCGTGGCGCCAGGATGGAGGCGCCAAGTGGGTTTCGGCTCTCAACGGCACCGCACATCAATCACGCCAACGCCTTTGCCTTGAGCGGAGCGCGTGGGCCAGACTGTTTGAACTTTGAAGATCCAAACCGAGCCCGGACAGCGTGTGGAGAGTGAAGAATGGCAAAGAATACCAATGTCGCTCGGATCGTATGGTTTATTATCAGAATCACCCCGGCTTAATGTTTTACGCTCGAACCGCACGTAGACGGATGATCTACGGACGAGACAGCCGCGCAGAGAGCGATTGCAATTTCGAGCTCCACTCACCACCATTCCACAGCCCCAGCCAAGCGAGGTCCTGCCCCATAAATTGCCGTGTCGCATAAATAACCCGAGCAAGAGTCACGAATTGGACAACGGATGGCTTTTGCCCGGCCACCATGGCTTTGTCTTTCGCCCGCTGGGGCCGAAACAAACCATTTGACAGTTTCGGTGATAGCGGGCAAATTAATGGGGCCCGCTGCAGTGGCCGCTGCTTCGTGTCTGTGGCTCATTCACCCATCATAGGGACCCAGACCCTCCCCCTCTCCCTGTGGCTTCAATTAACTGTCACGCTCCGAACCCACCCGAACTAACCTGCTCGGTTTGCACGGTGCCGTGGGAAAAACTCCGATGCTACTCTCCACGGTCCGTCGGTCCGTGTCCGTCGAGGGGTCCGTCGCGCTCCTGCTTCTCTACTGGACCACCACCATTGCTTGCTCGGGCCACCACTGACGGGCTTCCGCGTGCATCCACACTTCCTGGCGGCACTGCCACTGGCTTCGGTGTCCACTGTCGCTGCAGTTTCCTTTCGGGCCGGGCTTCACGATTTAGGATTTTTTGCCCGTTTCCGGTTTTTCTTCTGATTAGCTGTTGCTATCCTGCTTGCACTGAAAGGCACACGCACACGCACCGCAACACTGGGGAGCGCGCCGGACAAGGACGCAAGAGCACCGTTGCGTGCGTGACGCGTGCGTCTGATAAAGGGCTGCTCCGTGCTACGGTTCTTGCTAGGGGGTCGTGAGGAATACAGAGAAGGAGAGAGAGAGAGAGAGAGAGCGAGAGTGAGAGAGTGAGGGAGGGCGAGAGGGGGACCTGCAGGATGCACCAGCCACCACGCGTGAGTGGCGATGGCAACACGTCTCGGTCGCTCTCGCTCTCTCGCGCAGGGCCACCACCACCGGAAGGGACTCGGAAACGCCGATTTTTTTTCTGCCGTCACCTTTCGCTCACTTCTGGGAATTTAATTTTAAGGCCGACGCGTGATTCTTATCACTCTGCTCCTCCTTGTGTCACTGTTATTTTGTTTCATGCAGCAAGCACTTCCGGAGGCACAGGGCACTTTCACGGCGCGGCACACAGCGATACGCGCTGATACGGGGAACGACCGTTGGACAGTTTTCAGCTTCGCTACCCGGGACTGCTATCCCGGAGGCCCAGGGCGAGTTTGAACAGGAACACGCCGCACACAAACAAAGTCCCGAACCAAACCGACCAATAAATCTCGCCCTGTGTCAATAAAACGAAACTAATCACTAAGTTTGGATTGAACTTGGCCCAACTATCGGTGTAGTCGATTCGGGAACGCGCCGTTCGGGAAGCGCGATCCGCGCGCAAGGAAATTCCATTTTCTTTCTCCCGTTCACTCCATATCCGCGATATCGCACCCTGCTTGCCCCATCAGCCTGCTCCCTCACGGACTGCCTGAATCGGGGACCGTTCTGGACCCTCACACTCGCTCTCTCTCTCTCTCGCTCTCTCTCGCGTAGCAAAGTGCAGCATCATGGCCGCGGGAAAACTTCCGCCGCACTGCTGCTCCACTTGGTGTGTGGTGAGCGCAAGCGAGGCGAGACTGAAAACTTTTAATTAACTTTTATTTCGGTCGTCCTTCGGCGAGGCGAGAAATAGATTTGCGGCTTGCTTTAAATGCTTGCCTGTCTGTCGTTTCCACGGGTCACGCGTTGCACTTTGGGGAAAGATTTATCACTTCCGGTAAGCGGCCAGATGGATCGTGCCCGCTTCTGAGCCATAGAAACCCGATGGCAGATCCGATTGTGAGCCTTCCTGTTCTGCTTCTCCGAGGGCCATTACAGCGGGATTACAGCTCCTGACAGTTGGGAGGTATGGCTGATAGTCAGGTCAGTGTCTCAGACACCAGAACCGATGTTGACGAATGGTTAGTCCTTCCGTTGACACTGGGGCTGTTGCTTATCGCGTGCGCTGCAGCAACAAACGGTCACGAGCCCGATTGAACCCGAGGAAGGCAAGTGTGTTTAGCAACTGTTAGCTGTCAGTGGTCCGTTTTGTTTTACCATCCTTTAAAGTTTGCATCCTTTCCCCATCGCGACTCGTCTTCGGAATTTTCTCCTCATCTCGCTCTCTCTCTCTCTATCTCTTCATTTGCTCCATTAATCACACACTGGCACGTTGACAGGCAACTATCGAAAAGGGTACGCAGTTACGCATCCGCAACCGCACGCACACCATGGTCCCGTGGCATCGCAGTCTCTCGTTCCGTGGTTCCCCGTGGAAGGCTTTTCACGCGTCGTGCTTTCCACACTCGCAATCACTCTCTCACGCACACCCGTGGGCTTTGAGGTCACGAACACAGGCGCAAACGATATAGTAGTAGCAGTAGCGCGGACCGTGCCGCGACACTAGCGGACCAGAGTGCTCAATTTGCTTCGCGACTGGGCGGAATCGAAGTGTTGGGCAAAAGTTTTCACAAAAGTGTGCTGCGACAGGACACTCAGATCAGGCACCTCAAGGGACGTCGTCGGCCCCTACTTGCCAGACGGCCACTACTCGGGCGATATCACCGAGAAAACTGGGACCCGAGGTTTCCTCTACCGCGCGAGCCTGCACTAACACATCCACGCCACGCCACACACTACACTCGATGCGAGTGTGGAACGCTTTTCATCCCCGGTCCACGGTCCGGAAAAATCTGGTTCCCGTATTGCTGGCTGGCTCGCTGGCTGGAACTTATTGGTAGAGGATGTCGGATATCGACTTTTACACCACACGCGTCACATCGGCCGAGTTCACAATTGATTTAACAAAACCCACCTAGGCAAACGCCAGCGCCAGGGGCAGCAACGGCTGCTGCTGCTCCGTATGGTTCCGCACGGAAAAGGCTGAAACGGCACACAAACGCGGGTGGGGTACCCCGCAACTGTCTGCCCGGGGCTGGCGGCGAAGGGGGGCGGGTAAAACCGTCGCAGGCGAGGGCGACGGATTCGCGGTGGAGAAAAATTTGGGGGAAGAATTTGGGTCACACAGGCTACTACGCACCACCACTGGCCACGGGCACTGTACGACTCCTTCTGAGACGGCGGGCGCTCGTTCAGTAATCGGTTCGCGGTTCCGTTCCGTTCGTCGGAGATGAGTGTCGCCCTGAGTGGCTCGGAAATATGGCCAGATGGCCACTAGGTTACCGGAGCGACGACTTTATGTGGCTCGGGGCGCACTCGGGACCCGTCCACGGGATCCGGTGTTATGCAACTGCAGAAGAGCGCGTCAGGAGACGGAGACAGTTCCCTCGAAGCTCGCCTCGCCTCTGTCTCTCTCTCTCTCTCTCTCACGCACACTCGCTTCCTTATTTCGAATTGTTGTCTGCTTCTTGTCTGCCTATCATAGCGCTCTCTTTCCGGCACCGAAGGCACACTCGGATCGTTTCGGAAAGCTCCCGCGGCTTACAGCGGAACACAGAAAAGGAGGCGCCTGCGCACTGCGCGAGCCGTCGTGAGTGAAAGGAAAATCTAACCGAGCCACTCACGCCTCCGTGAGTTGCTTGTTCACTATAGGGTTCGATTCAGCTGAGTTACCGTAGTAACCCATCTCGTCCTCTCCAACTGATACTGAGCAGCGCGCGATACAGGGTGGTTCGAAAAAGCTGGACCGGTTCGCTGGTGGACGGTGGATAATTCAAACCAAGCCAATGGCCTGCAATAATTCGACGGACAGGTCGGGTACTTAGTCGCTGCTGCAGTTTGTTTTTCGGAGAATTTCCCAAGCCATGAACGAAATGCGCCCGAATGTATGCAATGCCTAGTTCACCAACAATTAATTCTTTTAGGAGATTAAACCAAACAATGTTCTCAAACTCAGCCTCAAACGTGGGATGAAACGCCGACAAAGTTGTGGTGGGCTAGGTTGGCCTTTAGTTTGACTGGTCTGCGGCCGGCGCAAATTAACCGGAGGCTACCAGCGTCTGGTGGGTATCCGTTGTTAGTGCCACCTGTAAAACGTTAACTAAGTATTAATTATGTATTTTGAACAAAAAAACAAGTACGCCTAAAGCCGTACTTTGCTTCTTGTTCACCTCGGGAGGGGTCATCGGGTATCGAGTGTCTGCCACTCCATAAGGTCAGCCTTTTATTCGTTTAACCTCAAGCGGATGCCGCGTGCGGCAAACGTGAAAAAAAATCAAAACGACCACCCCAACACACACATACACACGTGCCAACAAGGGATGGGGAGGAAAATTTTTGCATCCGTCATGGTTAAGCGGGTCGGGATTTAGTTGAGCAACAAATTGCCCCTTAACGGTGACCGCCTCGCCGCCACCGACTGTCGCCGTATGCTGGCGCTGGTTCCTGGTCCTTGTTTTTGCAGCCAAACTTTTCCCACAATTTCCACCATCCCCAAGGCAAGGATGGCGAACGCTCTGGCCCGGCATGGCCGGAAATGATGAGACTACGACAGTGCCGCGCCCTGCTGCACGTGGGGAGCGTCGGAAGCCCGGAATGGAAAACCAGAAGCACAGAAAAACACGATTAGACTTTTAATCAACAGTATCTCTGCGCCATTAAGCGGGCGAGAGGCGTTGTGGGGAATGTAGGGACCCGACAGCCGTCCCACACACAGACACACGCACCGAGACACAATGAAGTCAGAATATCATCCGGTTCCGGGCTGGGTTCTTTGCCTTGCAAAACGGGTCTCCCGTCAGGAATCGGACCATTCGTGATAATCGCTGCAAAGCTCAACACGGGGGGGGGGCCTAACGGGCCCGGACGTAACGGAGGGTGACTCGTTTGTGAGTAATAACCAAATCCGACGCCGCGACTTCCATTTTTTGCCTTTCGCCAGGAACGATTAAAACCCCCGTCGCCTTGCGCTCGCATTTGCCCTAGGTCCCGGGCGGAAAGGTTAATTTGGTTAGTGTCCAGTTTGCATCGCCTTGAACTTGGCGCAAGTTAATTGGAGCCGTACCGCTTTAAAGCCATTCTCAGCACCACGGCCAGAACTGAAACCACGGCCTTCCGTTCTCGCCTCAGTTGCCTTTATTTACATTTTCCAACTAGAACGTGGTTCCGGGTCCGCCGCCGCGTTGACGCAGCGAACAAGCACGCACACACACAGATAACACACACACAGACACACACACACAATCGGCCTTACGATAAGGAGCGTGGAGATGTAGACGAATAAAACACAAACATTTGAAACAAAGCCATTGAAGAATGCGCCCGCAAAAATCAGTTGTCAAAACACAAAATCTTCGCTCCCTCGGTCACTTCCGGTCGATCCTTTGCGGAAACTCCCGCGGAGGGGAACCGAGGGGAACCACTGAAGGGAATCAGTTGCTGATAACCTAGTTGCGTGATGATAACTTGAAGGACTCCCTTCCGTTGCGGTCGCTGCGATTGGTTGTGCGGCGAGAAGACCTATTCCGACCTATCGCTAATCAATCTCCAGTCCGCGGAACGCTTTCACCGGTGGCTTGATGGCGGCGTTCGAGCTGGCCGGCCCACCGCCATTCTTCTGCTTCGGTGCCTCCTTGAGGACGCTCGAATCCATCAGCCAGTCGCGGTACTCCGTCTCCAGGCGCCGCTTCTGGTCCGCGTGCATCGTGGCCACCTCGTCGAACGGTCCGCCAAAGTCCTGCAAACGAGAACGAACGAACGGTGGCGTGTTAGGGACCCGTCGTCGTCGTCGTCGTCGTCCTGCCTTTCCGAAACCAACCTTCGGCAGGTAGTCGACCCCGACGATCTCCTCCGGGCCGGCCGCCGTGAACTGCAGCAGCCCCAGCAACTCCGACCGGATCAGCGGCTTCACCAGCGCCATCACCTGGTTGATGAAGGACGCGGTGTGCACGATGTAGATTTTCTTCAGGCGCACCGGGTGCGCGTCCTGGATGTAGCTCATGAAGACACGGAGCGGCCCGAACTGGACGCGCGCCAGGTGCCCCAGCCGGACACCCTTCATGTCGAAGATGACGATGTAGCCCTCGACGATGCCGTCCACGCTGATCTGGGCGTCGTTGAACATGCAGAACGACTTGACGGCCTCGGCAAAGTTCATCTTGGACGGGTCGGTGTCGGACAGCCGGTAGTACAGCAGCCGGTACCCTTCCGGTGTCGGCCGTGGCAGGGCAACCATGTGACTAATTTGTGTGTTCGGCGTTTAGTACCGGTGGAAGCGTGGAGTGGAGCCGGGAATCCCCCCGACGGGGAACTTACGTGGCGTTCAGCGTCATCTGCACTCCGGCCCCCATGATGTCCCGGTTGTCGAATATCTCCGGCGAGTTGGCGTGGATCTGGGCGTACTTCTGCATCGCCTTCTTCGCGTCGTCCACGTCCCAGAGGCACGCGTGCAGAAAGAGGTGGGCATGGTTCTTGGAGAAACCGGGAAACCGTGGCTGGGCCTTTGACCTACGGGGAAGCGCGAAATGAGAGGCGGGTTAAGGGGCTACTCAATTTCAAGACTTCTCGGTCCTAAAGTGATTGCGAACCTGGTCGCGATATAATACAGTGTGTCAATCGGATTGTAGGACTCCAGTGTTTTAAAATTATGGGCAAACATCAGCGGAACATAATTTTCTGACGTTCCATTAGTTTGTCTCGCTTTTAATATTTTTTATGATTTGCTGTGGTTTGGGAGTACCTCTCATCTGTATCCTCAAGCGATACCCAATCTTCAGGATGATCACATTCAACAAACTATTTACAAATCTTATCAAGTTAACCAACAACCGACAGCTCGGAAAAAATCAACAGCGTTAGTTAACCCGCCGCATCTAAAATCAAACAATTAATTGTGGTTTCTCTAACTCAACCGTTCATATTCCAGCATTTCGTGCCAAGTTTTACGAAGCTTACGAACAATTGATCGTCGTGCCACCGTTGACATGACCACGGCGGGCATGTAATTTCAACAAATACGGTGCGCCTGATGAACGATCGTCCAGCTTTCGTGAATAATTCAGCTCGTATCGATCCCGGCCCGTAAGGCTCGGTAGATTTCAAAAACCAAAACAGGGCCGGATGTTGTCGCAGCCGGGCCGCTCATGTACTATTCCGCATTTAATCAACCAAATGAAGTCATCAAACCAACCCCAGAAAGGCCTCGTCGTCGGCTCGTGGCTTACCAGTCGTAGAGTGTGTCCACGTCGGCGGCGTACTGCTTGGGCACTTCCAGCGGCTCCGGACTGTCTTTGAACGGATGTGACAAAGTGGTCATTATTGGCACTGGTGCGGCTCTCGGTAGCGCCTGACGGGTTCGTTCACTCGCGCTTCCAGACCGGTCCTCGTCGTCGATCGTTGCCTTTTACTATCCTTCCGATTCGTAGATTAAGAACGGAGGAAAGAGAGAGAGAGAAAACGTTGGGGAAATTACACAAAAAAAGCAGTCAGTTACATAGTTTGGCCGCCAAACTTTACGTCGTCGACATTACAGGCAAATTATTGTGGGCATCCGGGTCCGTGGTTTAATATGCGAACGGCCATTAACGAAACAGAGACCACAACAGGACTTGGGTGGGAAATTTGTATTAATTCTTAATATAGCTAAGCCCAATCCCAAGTCCTGTAAGAGTTTGAAGAGTTCCTCGCAGGAAGCCCAATACAGTCATTTCATTAATCGCTTCATCATTAAACAAACACTTCCAGCTCCACTTTAGGCCCATCGGTTTTCTATTGTCCCGACGTGTCACACCGACGGTGAGTTGATTAATGGGTTAAATTAATTGCCTTTTAAGTGGACGCATTCACAACGAGTGGCCCTTCGCGTGGCCGGGAAGTTCCGGGAGTTTGCGGGCACCAAGATCGGTGCGACTTCATAATTTGTCGATATTACATAAACGATCGATTGGCCGATAACGTAGTCCGTAGTAACGCGGACCTTACGCAGTCTAAACCGCCCCGTTTGTTGAGTATGTTTCTCCGGTGGGTCTTTTTTCGGCTTCATGTTGGTCACAAGCGGCGTCTTCGCGCGACACGAAACGACAGCCCAAAAGGGTAAACAATAAACCACGCAGCGACGGGCGCGACAATAACCTTGACCATCCTAAAGCCCAACCGAGCGAATCCGTGTCCGAAGCGAAACGTCATCATCGAGCGTCGCGTCAATCGCAAACGCAAGTCGGGCCGGCAGCGATCGGGTTAGTGAGCTGCATACATTATCCACGAGGACCCAGTACGCGTACGCAGCACCTTGGCAGCACAACCTTGGCGGAGTGCTGATCGGCTTGACCGCCACCACCATCCATCCGTTTTCGGTACGTAATTATGCATATGGTCAGCGCGAACGTTGGGTATCGATTTTTGGGCACCGTAAAGGCGTTACCGTAGAACATAGAAATCATAGAAATCCTAGCGGGGCCAAAAACAATGGAGGGCTAGGAGAGCTTGTTAACTGGTTTCTACAACCTCTCTTGGTGGACAGTTGGTGCAAACTCAACACGATGAGCCAAGGTCCGTTCGCGTTTCAATGCATCGCTACGCCACGTGCCACCAGAAATGGTGCAAAAAAATGAAGGAAACATTAAAGTTCTCAGCGACGATTTCGGCAGAGGCGACAACTGGCTGCCAACGGCGGTGGTGCCGGAACCTTCCCGTCGGGTCTTCCCAGAAACCCATTCGACACATCGTTACACAAGGCCTGCGGAACGGCCTGCACATCCCATCTTACTCCGTTCCCACGGTTGTTGTGCTTTCGTGAAGCAAAGTGAAGCAAATATGCAAATTCTTGCATGCGGAGCCAACGATAACACCGGCACTGATTTCGTACGTAATGTCTCAAGGGCAGTGTACCTGCACAATGTAAACTTCGGTCTGTATTTCTTCGCGACGTACTTTTTGTGCTCCTGTTTTGTAGCCCTAATCGCCCTAAAGCGCGTCGCCGGGTTGCGGTTTAGAGGATGCACCAGGATTGAATGTTAGAGAGAAACACCGTCCTCGATGCTGACCTCATTAACATGCACTAAAACACGGTTTTGATAATACCCACCAACACACTAACAGTGATTAACAATAGCCCAAGCAAACATTCTTTCAAACGGTCGCGTAAAAAGTCGATCATCGCCAAGCACGTGGCGGCGGCGACCTTCGCGCGCCTTCGGTCGGATCTTCCAGATCCGAACCCTTCCAGAAGATGTTCATTCACCGCCCGAACGCGCTCGTGTGTCGTAATGCACCCACCGCCCCCCCCGCACCTGTTCACCTGGCCAGGGGTGCGAAAAGAAGCAAGAAAAACAAGACGCCCATCCGACGCTTCGCGAGACACCACGAAGAGAAAGAGAAAACTTTCGCATAATTGTCATAAGCGTAACTTTCATTACCTCGCTCTGCCGTGGGCCAAGGTGCCTTGCGTGCCCCTCGTGCCCCCTCGTGCCCACCGGACCGGGCTGGAGGCCATCACCGACAACAAACACCGCGGTGCGCTGGAGAGGGGCGCAAAAAATCGTGAAGCCTCATGGCAACAATTTTTAGTGCGCCCCTTCGCGTACTTGACGCGTCGCGTGCCGTGCCGTGTCGTGTATGTGTATGTGTGTTTGGACGATGGTGTGACGGTGATTCCCGCGAAGGTGTGATTTGTGGCTTCAGACGACTTTTCGGACTGCAAACAGCACGGCACGCCTCACACTTTCGACGGAATGCGCATCTGCTTGCTTGCCGTTACTTATGCTGTGACCCACGATGGACAGGAAAATCGGGTGCTCTGGCCGAATTGTGATGCCTCTGAGCCTGAGACACACGAGGCTCGAGTTGAGATCACGCCGGCGCCGATGCGGCTACTTCGGAGCGGGACTCGGACTTATGTAAGCTTATTATAAATATGCCCCAAAAGCCAACAAGCACCGACAATAGCACCTCAACCCACGTGATACATTAGCGCGGATGGCGAAAAAAAAAAGAAACACCACGACAGTGCTTAGCCGCACTGTCCGTTGGCGCGCGGAGACTGGCCCAACCTCCCAGCATTCAGCCAGGCCAAGCCAGTAAGGCCACACTTTACCATCTGCTGCTGCTGGGGGTAGGTTATGTGAGTGCTTTTCACGTACCATCGCTGTCGACGCGCGTCTTCTACGCGTCCTCTGGCGGCGGCTGAGTAATGAGACCGCGTTATGTGCCGACCGGTTGGAAGGTTGAAGGAGACGTGAATTAAATTATACAACCGTGCGGCACGGCACGGACCGATGAAGTGGAGGCATAATAATGGCGGGAGCATGAATTGCCGATCGCCGTTCATTCTTCGCTTCCCGCCGAACCGTCTTAAATCCGATGGACGGCGGACGGCATGGGCATCTTTCGTCCAAAAAACCATCGCCGAATGAAAGGGAGAAAAAAATGGTCAATTTTGACCACCCAGAACAGCGAGGTAAATAAATGCGTTGTGTAACTCCGCAAAACCTCTTCCGGGACCCCGCGATGCCGATTTATCAACCAAAGCCCAAAGGCCAAAGGATTGCGTAAGCGTCCGTCAGGGCTGCCAGGGAATCGTTTGCGCATACCATCCACACTCGGGCCGATTGACGCAAATCGATCGCTAGAGCCAGAGTGTTGTTTGAGGTCCTTGGGGCGGCCGACCTTGATCGGAGGTCACGCAAAGGGTCCATGGTTCGGTGATCGAACACGGTCACTCATTAAACCTGATCCTCCCCACCCCCGTGAGGCGAAGTAATTGCTGGGCGGCCACCACAAACGGGTTCGGGTGTAATTAGTGTACTGGACTTTGTAGTAATCTAAGTGGGCACCTCTCGCGTTTAATAAAACCGTTTCAAACCGTTGCCTGTAACGACGACCGAACGGACCTTGGGTCAAGGATGGGAGACAGGTTCTACAGCTGAATGAGTCAAGGGGCGAGTTAACAGTAAACTATGCAAAAATGCGATACACACTGCAAAACACAGTAATTACCGTACCGTCGTTGACCCGTTGGGCGTTGGAGTTGGAACTGTTGGAAAAATATGTAACGTAATTGTTAGAGGCCAACTTTCACCTTGCCCCGCATGGCGAGCTGCTTTGCGTCATGCCCTCGAAAGTGTTATCAACGTTGAGCTGACCTACATCCGGTCTAATCGAGCGATCGGAGACTGCGTGAATGGTGAAAAGGCACCCCATCGAGCGAAAGGCCAAACGGCAACATTAATCGCTGCACTGACTGCAAGGCTCGGCGGTTCCGTTGCACCGACCCGATCGTCAAGGTCGACGGCGACCCCGGCGATAAAGCGCACGCGGTTTTGGGTGCGCTTTCGCGTTCCATCCGACACAGTTTCGTGCACCGTTTCGATTTGGAAAGAAGCCGAGATGCCTCCTGCCGAGGTCCCCGGCCAAACGCAATGCAGTTTGCACGCCGTTGCCCTGCGCTGCAATGGTGCTGTAACTCGACATGCGTTTTCTCTCCCTTGTTTTCTGATAAACGATTACGATACGCCGTGTTTGAAGCAGTGTTGAAGGTTAGCTATGATTAGTGGCCAGAGCTGGCAGAACGAATCACGAATGCTGGGCACGAAAGGCTCTCTTACCAAATCAGTGTTATTGCAAGGATGGCCAACAACAGTCCTCATCTCCTCATCTGAATGTTTTCGTAAGTGTGGCGATTACAACCAAATTGAAGAGGATAACTGGCCCCTCCAAGTGGCTTATCGAGCATCGAATCGACAGTCTTAACATCGGTAACCAGCATCACGTAGCGCTCCAATTAACCTGCGCCCGATTCGATCGGCGATTGTTATTATCGTTAAAATAAAAAGCCACACTGACTCAATAAATGCTGCCCCGAAAACCCCCGTGAAACGTGATAATTAGCAACTCGATCGGGGGTTCGAATCTCCGGTCCGGGCCGGTGGCGCAAAGACCATCAGGCGCCACTCCGCCCCAGCGGACTTCTTCGTGGCGAAACAATTATGGAGATTATTCGATAATTGAGCTCGGGAGCCGAGAGATCGAACTCGTTACGCGCGGCCGTCGAGCTGAAAATGCAATCCGGTGCAATCGTTACGAAATGGGCGTCCTCGCGGGACGCATTTCTTCGAGAGCAGCGCGGCTATAGATTGTGCACCCGGAGACGGAGAAATTGTGACACCGCAACAGTTAACCGACGGCACCCAGCGGTGGGTAGGAGCAACATAACGGAGTTATGTAAATTTTTTGCAGATGCCAGCGGTATCGAGTCGAGTTTACCGGTGGAGTCGCTTAAGATCATTGGTAGTCCGTGTCGGGCCCGCAGTGCCTTTCTTACGGCAATTAAAACCCGGGCGACGAGGATGGCAACGAAAATTAAATACGTGATCGAAATATTTGCAACACGGCCGCCTAAAACCCGGGGCTCGTACGGATCCGGTCCGGTTTGCTGCATCCGAACTGCACGCCTTTCGTTTTCCGGCCCTTTCGTCGTGCAAAGGGAAAGGCTCGAACACTTGCCCGTTTCATTGTTACTGGGCTGGTGGACCCGGACCCGGGCCCGCCAAAGTACTTTATGTTCACTTCGGCTTCAGTTTCTTCACGGGGCGCACTTGGGCGCCATTACAGGCGGCGGGTACCGACTTCCGAGGCTCGTTACTTGGTGATGTAACACCGCGAGGTTTTGTAGTGTTGGACCGGGCATGCGACCAGCCCGCGAGTTGGTGTGTAACTTATCGCCCAAATATCGTTCAATGGTCACGTTTTCCGAGGCACTTTAAAATACTGTTTCAAACTCCATTTATGTTTACTCATTTTATCGTGCAACGATTTACAACCACTGCACGCCTTTCCGGATGGGAAATTTCGCTCACAACGGGAACGGGTTCAAGTTTAGATCTCATGATCATCGCACACACAAACACCGTTTCACCTCCGTTCATCATCGAAGATCGGCCCCACTCGGGCGCTTTTTTTCCACCGAAAGTGCACCGATTTCCCGCACGGACGGAGAAAGTGCACGGTGCGCTGCGTGTTGGCTTTTCTTTTTGCGCTACACAAAATCCCTGCAGCCCGCAGCCCTGCGGACCCACACGCTTCCAGACCGGTTGCCGCAAAAAAGCACCGAACTTACACCACTCGTCTGCACTCCGTCGTCGTTGCAAGCCGTTGCACTCGAACAGCGGACACGCACGCCAGAAGCACCTACACAGACACACGCGGGCGAGATCGGCTGGTGGGCTGGCGGCTCCTTGTTGTTGTTCGGCTGCTGATCGCGATCGTACTGACCACGGTGCTCCGATCGGTGCCGCGGTCCCGCCCGCGAGACGGCGGAACTCAGTGTCGGAGGGAGAAAAGCTTGCGCCAAAGCGGGGTGGCCTTGCGCATCAGCGCGAAGCAGACACTCAACTCATCCGCGGCAGCGCTCGCGGATCGGCGCCGGTTAACCCGATCGAGCCGTGAGTTGGTGGCACTCACTTCAGTTCGTGCTTCGAGCCAGCATTTGGCGTCAGCATCGCACGCCGTGCCGAATATCGAAAGCCGAGATCTTGGCGTGTTTGGGATCTTAAAACAATTTGAACTTTCCTTTGCAATCGTGTTCCCCAAGGGCCCCAAGGCGAGGCCTTTTCCTGCAACTGCACTTTCTGGCATTCCCAGCTCAGCTCATGATGCGCCAGCCCTGCACGTTTTATTGAATTCCCGTTCGTGTTGGGTTGTAGTGGCGATCGGTGTTGCCCGGCTCTAGTAATTATCATTCCTCATTTACACATCCGACCGTTGTTAGTGAAAATGACTTGTTCGCAAATGATTTGTTCGTTTTGATTCCCGCATCACGCAACGGACAACGGTTCCTCGCGGGCTACGCAGCTACGCTTACGCTTAATCTCCGCGTCATGAAGCATAATACCTTTTCTCAATCTCGACCCCGTTCCGACACACAAATCATGGCGAATAATTACTGGCCTGGCTCTGTTACAATTCGCTCACCACGATGGCCATCCCATTACGACCGCAAAGCCCACCACACTATCGTTCGCCTTTACCACATCCGGGTGAATGAAAATCTCAATCAAAACCAATCGGTCCGCACGGTCCGGTCTGCCCAATCGAACAGCAAAACAATAATCGGGCCTAGGGCTGCCTCAGGCTTCCCTTCAACGTGTCTGTATTCTGTGCGAACCAACCGACGGTCGAAGGGCCACACAAGTGCGGGCCGGTCAAGCAGTAAAAATTTTATCGCCACACAGAAGCAATGTTTATCGAACAATTAACTTCAATTAACCATTTTAATTGACCTTCGGCGCTGGTTCCTTTTCGGTGGTTGCACACTTCCTTCCAAAGGCAGCCGTTTCGGTACAGTGACCACCCCGCAGCAACGGAGGGCAAAGGCCATTCGCCTAGGGTGGTGGGGGATGGGTGTGAAAGCTTGCACTACCCTTCAAGTTCACTCTCTCTCTCTTCGTTGGCTTTCGTGCTTTGTTTTACCACCCTGCCAGGCGTGCGTGTCCTAACTACGCTCGGACTCGGTTATGGCGGTACATGTTTCATGCTGCGGCACGCACCGGACGAGGACCGAGAGTTTTGGTTGCTGTTCTGCAATTCTTTTGTTACATTTGGTTACGGAGCGAACAAAGAGGAACAAACTTTGCTCGAGTGAACTTGAATTGCTTGAAATCGTGTTATGATCCTGTCAATCTGTTATCTCCATGAGTCCGACGCTGCTACTACTGTGATAAGCTTGGTTCCTTTTCCCATCGGAAGGCAAGAATGTATATGGTCGGGTGGCTGGAACAGCCACTGAAACGTTACATTAAAGGCATACAGGTGATGAAATTGTGTGTTTTTGATTTGATTTGTCCTAGATTAGACATTTAGTGTAGAGAACAATAATATTATTATTCACAGGCACTGTAGGAAACTCGTTAACGACGCGATTTGAATCGAAGATTTAAATCGCGCCTGCAAGTAGGCAAGCGGTGATACATTGCACATTTGCACAAAGTATTTGAATTCAAGTTTGCTTTTAGTCACTAAACATTAGCAGCTATGAAAACAATACGTAACGAATCAGTGCCCTTAGTATCTTCCAACCGGAAACCATCCAAGCGATAACTTCGAACAGTAACTGTACATCCCGATAATCTGTCCAATACTGGCCTTGGCGAATTATGGATGGCTCTCGCATGCTTCGAATTGCGCCGAGTTGGCTCAAGTTGGCTTCCCTTGTGGCCGAATCAGCGAAGAACGTGACACGTTGGGTGCACGTGAGGAACATTTTTATTACCACACACTGCGTACTTCGCAGACAACAGAATCGAAGCTGGGTCCTTAAATAGAATCGTCTCATTCGGTGCCATCCAATACATCAACTACCCAAACTGGAACTCGATATTCTGATTTGGGTTTTTGGGCAACCGTTTTTGCAAACATCTGACATTCAATCTGACTCTCAGGGAGAACTTTTACCACTGCCACGTTCCGGTTCCGACCTCACGGTAGTTTCACTCATTATCCGCAAGTGTGACGAAAACCGTGCACCATGGACACGTTGGCCGATCAACATCGGCCCCTGGCAAAACCAGTGGACCATTCCAATACGGGCTAATCGCCCTGCCCGGGCCCGTGCCTTTCGTGTCGCAGGAACATATACACAGTTCCGCAGCCACCGACCCGCCGCCGGTTGCGGCAACAGTTGGCTAGCCCGCCTGTCCGCTGCTGGCTAGCTGGTTGGCTGGCTGGCTGGCTGGCCAGTGACGATAAAGTGGCTATAAAATTTTATGACATCACACTGTCGTCACTTTGCAAATCGTCCTCGATTGCGGAGTCCTCGATTGCAACAGGTCATTAAAAGGGCAACATAATCGCCCGAACCGGCCGATGGCCGTTGGTGGTGGAAAAATGCAAAGTAAGTCATTTTAGAAGCCAAAAACTGAAACTTTCCCCCCGCAGAGGTGACGGTTGGAAAACGTTTTACACGTTGTTGTGATCGTTTATTTTCCTTCGGAAAAATCCCTCACCCGGTCGTCAAGGCTGGCACCGGTCGGCCAAGTTGCCATCGTGCACTTCCTGTTCTGGGCGCGTGCGACGAGCGCGAAAGCATGTTTTCGCATGAATCATGCTGCGTTATCCCCTCCGCTGCCCCGGGCCGGTGCAAGCCAGTCGCGCCTCCGTTACCGATCCGGTCGTCCGTCGGTAGTCAGTTCGGTTCCGACGCTCGCACCGCACGGTCACACCTTCTTCCGACCTGGTTCCCCCGACGCCCCGTTGTTGTTGTGCAGTCCCACGAGACTGTTGGCAGGTACGAAATCGGGCAGAAGCTCGGTCCGCTTCGATTACGTCACGGCCATCGCGGTGACAGCTGACCACGCAAACCGCAACCCCCCGCTGTCCGAGGGCTCTGGCGTGGTCAAAAGAGGGACACCGAAAGATCCGTCCGCGTTTCGCCAAGTGGATGCAAAGTGCAAAACTCCGTCCTCGGTTAGCGTCGGGTTGATGGCCACGGTGGCTAAAAATAACAGTCGTCATCCGTTTTCCCGCCCATCCGTCTCACATGGCGACCGGTGGAGTGCTCTGGGCCCGCCGCCGCCATAAGAAACGTGCAAACTGAGCGGTTGCGGTTTTTGTTGATATTTTGGCGTCGACCCTCTTGTCTCTTGGCGTTATCCGTCCGACACACCGTCCAGCTACCGAGTGGCCTGTGGAAATACACCTGTGGCAAGTGAACCAGAGCAACGGCAAGAGTTCTTGTTGAGAGTGTTTTAATGCTTCACAAGTTTTCATCAGGCGCGCTCGAGATTGTTTTTAATCGCTGTTCTATTACACGTTGTTTCACATCCTCTGCGAAATGGCCGCAAAGGAGGGCCCCTCCGTAAAACGCGTGTAAACACCTGTACGGACGGATGATGGTCGATAAACTGCAGAGTTTGTGTGGTAAGCCGTGTAGCCGTCGAAATGGGGCTGAAGTTGTTTCAGGTGTACGGTGGGTCCGTTGGCAAACAGTTGGGCACGATATTAATTTGGCCACGAGAATGCCGTATCAAGATCGTTTAAGAAGTTAAACATTTCGTTCAACTTCTTTCCCGCAAACATCGAAGCCTCGCAGACTGTGCGCCTTGTCGACCGTGTCTTCTCTTTCGCTCGCTGACATTGTCCCCAATGCGCCTAATAACTAGTTTCGGATAAACCTGAATGCTGCTGCTTAGACACGCGGCAAGCTTTCGCCCATCGGCTGAACCCGCGATCTGTCGACCGAAGCCCACCGAAGTGGGCCACCGAAAAGTGACAGTTTTGTACTGCGTGAAGTTTTGGAAGCCGATTTGGCACTCCAGTCTGGGCGATCCTGCTTGAGGGTTTGTCTTCAAACTTTCGCTACTTGGCTCACTCGCCCCAAAAGCCTCTCGCTGGACGGATGGGGCTATGAAAGGGCGAAGGCTTCATTGTCGTTAGAAGCTCCAGCTCTCGCAACGCCACAGTCCGTCGATGGCTATCGCATCGGTCAGACCCTGGCGGTCGGAGGCTGTCCCACGTCTTAGACGATCGACGCGGTATGTGGCAATCGCTTGTCTGACCGGTTTTTTCAAGAAGCATAATCCAGCCTTACATAACTTCCCCGTGCGCTGGAACCGCGAAAGTGTGGCCGAGTTCTGCCAAGCGCGACGAAGAAATCAACGTTCCCTTCGGGTGTTGGCAACCCCGCATCGCGCTACTGGAAACAGGTATTAGAGAGGAGTGGTTCGAAACAAGCCGCTGCTGTAGAAATTTGGGAATTACGAGATAAAGTAACACAACAAATATGTACTTGTTACGTGCAACCGATTCCCGTTGGAACGCGCACACGGCATTAATTACCACGTGTTGGGCAACATCACCGAAGACGGATATTTTCCATCAGCCCATCGCCGGGTTCCCGGGTGGTGGATTTCAAAAGTGTGAATTTGGAGATTTGTTTGAATACCTGTTGCCCGATGCGGGATGTGCGTGAAGTGCGTTTGTTTATTTGTACGGCCAACCGAGTGGCATCCCCTTGTCCGAATGTTTTAAATATTCGATGGTCCATCCCACTACTCATAGGACGCAGAGGACGATCGGTCAATCCGGGGAATTCGGCCATGCCCTCGATCGTGGATGGAGAGTCAGTACAACACGGTATGTCGGATGACTTTCGAACTTTATTGTTTACTTAGAGACACCTATTACGAACTGTTTGCCTGCACTGGCCACCGAATGTGTTATTATCTCAATGCCATCGGAAGCGTTTTAGCGGCAGCTTTCATTAAGCTGCTTCGTAATTGGTGCTATTACTATTTTATCTGTTCGTACTTCAACTTGACCGCGGCAGTGACATGCCCCACGAAGGTTACAGTGAATAATTTTGGAATTTCAGGGCCCACCGATAAGCACATCGAAGCACTGCTCCCTCTCCACAGTTCCACCAACAGGGTCCGTTTGTTTTGCTTCCCAAAGACTTCCGTTCCGGTCTCTGGAAGCAGCGGTCACACCACTTTTCCGTGTTTTCACTCACCTTAAGACGCACTCCATGACCGTGACCTATTGGCTGTGGCCATTGGAGGAGGCGTGAGGCGGTGAATGAATTAATTTGAATTTCTAATCGTGCGTCACATCAACAGCGGACCCCCAGAGGTTGGTCATTAGAGCGTGACGTTGGATGGCATCGTGTAGCTCTATTGTCAAGTAATTGCGGTGGGCCTGTAGAACCATGATTGCGCCCCTTAGATGCCCCAGACACGGTTGTGTGGCCGTTGGTTGAACTTTGAGAAAAAGTTCTTTCTGACGTTAGTTACTTGCCCCCCGGGACTCAGGAGAGTGTTAGATAGAGGCTTTATTGACTTGCTCGGCGTTAGCTAGGAACGCCATCGACGACTATGCTAATTGAACGATTGCACTCCATAAGCCAACACTTCACCGCTCAATAAATAGCCCTTCACTATCCTCGACCCTCGCGTAGTGCACAAGTTGAACCTGATTTGCACAGCGCAGGGTGTTGTGCATTCGCTCGATAAGCTACCATTACCTTTAATCGATCAACAACACTCTGCGGTTGTCGCAATTTTATAGCTTTTGCAAGCGCTTAACTGCCGTTGTGACCTCACATCACCTTCTGCACACAGCCAACGAAACGTCGCAACATTAGGACCTAACCTAAGCTAACCGCACACACTGATTTGGGTCAAACTAATGTTAGATAGTTACACGTTTCATTCTCTCTTCCTTGGTCGATTGAACAGGATTCAATACAAGTAATAAGGTGTTGGAGCAGAAATGGAGCACGATTTGGGCTACAACCTCGAGGAGGCACTGGAGCGGGAGGGTCTTTCCAAGGACGACCTGCAGGCACTTCGCAACCCACCGATCGAGGGTGTTCCGACCACCGTAACCGACCGGCAGCTGGCCTGTTTCTTGGACGCGTGCGACAAAAACATCGAAGAAACACGCAAGGTGCTGAAGATCTACTACGAGGCACGCAAAAGTTCTCCCGAACTGTTCCACAACCGTGATCCGCTCAGCGCTCCGATTCAGCAGTGTTTGCAAAATCAGTAAGTGAACTGTGGAAAATTTCTGTTTGACCTAAGCTTACATTTGGCCCTTCCGTTGCACTATTGGCAGAGACTACTTCCCACTTCCGACGACCCCCAGCGGATACTCGGTAATTTTCCATCGACTGAAGAACCCGAAAGCTTCCAACTACGTGTTCGATGAGGCCATCAAGACGTACTTCATGACCATCGACTCCTGTCTGTACTCGCAAGGACCACGACCGGGAATCATTTTCCTGTTCGACATGAAAAACGTGGGGCTCATGCATCTGACCCGTATCAACATGAGCTCGGTGCGCAAGTTCTTCAACTACCTGCAAGATGGGTTGCCGGCGAAGCTGAAAGCAATACACGTGGTGAACGTGGTGTCGTTTTTCGACAAAATCCTGTACATTATCAAACCATTTATACATGCGGAAATTTTGAACATGGTACACGCCAAGCTTCCTCACATCCGTCTGGGCTCCGTCTAATGAAGTAAACCTTTTCTTTTGGGCCCCCGTTTCAGTTGTACCTGCATACGTCGAATGCAAACTTCGAAAAGTTCTACGAAGAGTGGATCCCCAAACGGTGTCTTCCGTCGGATCTCGGCGGTGACCTGAAGTCCGTGGACGAGCTGCACCAGGAATACTTGGCCGAGTTTGAAAAGCAGCGACCCTACTTCCTGGCCGAGGAGCGTCAGCGTAATGGTGGCTCTACGAGTAAAGAGAAATCCGCAGAGGAATGCTTGAAATCGCTGTCGATAGACTAAAACAGTCACACCGGGTTACGGGGGATGCAAAACTGCAACAAGTGATAGTAGACAGTATCAATGCGGAGGCATTTGGCCGATGCAGCCAAACTATTGTGGGCTAGGGAGAGGATTTACTTTTAACATTCACCACACCATTGTATTTACAGTTCGACATGGTTTTCTATTAATAAAGCAAAGGAATTTTTCAATAACAAATAAACAGCTTGGTTTATTTCTCATTTTCAACCTCACTTGACGAATCATCTGCACTCGATAAGCCATCGTAATCTTCATCTTCGCTACTGAAACCTTCGGAATCGTCATCTTCCTGTTTGCCGGCCGCCAACTTGAGCTGCTCGAACTTTTCCATTAGCTCTTCGCGTGTCCTCAACAGAGCGGCATCCGGTTTCTTTCTTCGTCCATCGCCTCCGGCATCCGTATCCGAGTCCGAGTCAGCCGCGCCGTCCTTTTGCTTCTTCTTCCCGCGGTTCATGTAGCGTAGAAAGGTGCGCCGCTTTCGCTCGGGAAGCGATTTGATCAACTGATCCATTTCTGCCTTCAGTTTGACCTGTTCCTCCGGTGACGGTTCCGGCGGAATGATGCTCGCATCATCGGCCGACTTGAGACACTTGGCGCAACACCGGCTACTGAGGGCACACTCGCGGCAGATCACATGGTAGGCACGCTTAACCTTTCGTTCGCCACACTTATTACACGACTTGGGCTGCGTTAACGGCTTATACTTCCGGTATTTGATTTTCCAGTCGATCACGTTCTTGCAGTGCTCGCAGACCTCAGACACGTTCAGATTGGTTATCAGCTTGATGAGCGGTGTGTGCTTGTCGTGAAGGTTGTTTTTGAAAGCGAACGAGTTCTGGTACTTCTGTGCCCGGGACCGGTGTGTGTCCCCTCGTTTGGAGCTCATTTTCTGCACGGTTCAAACGAGGTAAAGATTTATTTCTGCCGTGGCACTGTGGAACAACGTGCGATTGTTTACGACAACATCCCGATGATTGCTTTGCTCTGACGGCCGTTTGACAGTTCTCGAGGCTGGTTGACAGTTGTAGCTCGAAGAAGGTGTTCCTTTTCGGATACGATTTTTCGTCTTTAAAGGAGGCGCATTTAATTATACTCTATTTATTTAAAATTGAACGGTAATACTTTGCTTTGAGCGTTGAGGCCTTTCCCTCCGTGCCAGTGACGCCCAAGAACAATTGTTCACACTATCGTGATCTACGCAATTTTTATTGTATACGCCCGACGTGAGATACATTTCGCTCGCATCAGATAAACGTCCGAACATAATTTGATAAATCGTTAGCGTGCTCGCGGCATGTCGATAAAGTATTCCTGAGCATTTCTATTCCAATTTTCCAACCATCGTCGGTAGTGGTACAAACTAAGACTGGATGTTACACGTTGGGCTTCAATCTTCGCTTCCATTCAGTTGCTTCGGTTCCGTGGCAATAACTTTTTCCCATCCACGCAGCGCATACTTATACACGAATCTGGGAACAGATCTAACTTAACAAATGACGTCCACCGTCGCGGGGACATAGCACAATAGCACATTCTAAATATATGATGTGTGAAGCGTTTTGCCAGTCGATGAAACATTTGTTCGATACTACCATCCGCTGCCGGTGAGCAGTGTGAGTACGGTGAGTCCTTTCCAATGGACCCCAATCGAAGGGAAGGCATCTGGTAGAGGGAAAAGGTTCAAAAGTGGGGTGGTCGAAACATTGGCAACGGTGGCATCGATGGCATCCCAACCGGGTACGGAACGGCCGGCGGTGAACCGGGCGTCGGTGCGGGAGGTAAGTAGAACGTAGATCCTCCCGATTGGCGCACCGGCGGGAACGGTGCGCCGTGCTGATTGGCGAACGTAGAACCGGACGCAGTGCTTCGGTTGGCGTTCGACTGATTACGCAGCAATTCGATCATCTTGTCCGCTTTGGCTCTCCTACAGTGCATAAGCTTGCGGACTGCCATAAATTGATCTAGAAATGCGTCAATCGCCAGTTTGTTGCTTAAACACTGTTTCTCCAGAACCTCGGACTCCTCTTCGCATTCAGCAGCAGCAGTCTGTAGCAGTGCGAGCATCGTTTCCGGATTCGTTTTACCCGATTTTGATTCTGGAGCAAGCGGACAGTAAACAACAGTCATTGGAGCGAAACAGCACTCAACGCTACGTTCGAATGTACTTACTAAGTTCATTCATTTTTTCATTCACGGATGTGGCCAGCTTTCGTCCCTCGCCAGACAGCTCCTGTACCCGTGAGCGCAATTCAATCAACCTCGGTTCGTGCCTTAAATTTTCCTCAGCCAGTCTTCGGTTCTCTACCAGTTGCAGCTCTTTGGAAGATTCGAGTGATTTTACCTACAAGTTCGCAAGGTGGTGGCGTGTGAAGTGTTTTGATTGAGATGAGTCACCCGCATCTAATGCTCCATCCTTTACCGCTTCATTGACCCGTTCGTCTAACTTCTCGTCGTCGCCCAGTAAATCGCGCAGTTCGTTCGAGCTGAACGCCTGCAGCGATTGGACCACCTGATTAATGTACGGTTGATACATCGTCGCACTCGGACGCACTAGTTGGCCAGATATCGGCCCGGACAGGACACTCGAAGCCCACGAAAAGCGAGTCGCACTTTACTTCCGTTCTCAGACGGGCTTTGTTTTCGACAATTGCTCTGAAGCTATTTTTTTCGCATTCCACTCGACGATGACAGCTCGTCTGACGTCTATGGAGGGGAATACACGATTCGAAATGAAAAGGTAAACAAAGGGGTTTGATTTTCGAACTTCGATTCAAATTTAAAATCTCCAACCTTCCTCAAAATTTAATGGAACGCTATCGACGATCGATCGTGTTATAAGTGATTCTTCTTCTTGTTCGACAATTGCAACCGTCAAGCGGGTTTGGCCTGCAGCAGAGGCAATGTTAATCTCTGCTTTCTCACTGTAACGTTGTTTCAACGGGCGCCACAACTTCCTTACTTTTATAAAATGTCTTTTATTGCACAGAATAATCGCCTAATAAATATATCCCTAATTTACATTCAAAACAGCTGGAGAGCCAAACAACTGGACTCCATACATGGCTTTGAAGAAGGAAGGGAAATCATTTTAATTTTTGGTATAAATATCGAACCGTATCGGTGTGCTAGCGAAATCACGTGTTGCCGTCCACTGGTCCCGACGGCGAGGTGTCTCTTTCAATGTACTTACGCGCTCTATCCCAACCCAAGTAAACCCATCATACTGTGCGTTGCATACAGTTCCTTCGAGCTTGCAGCTCTCCCGGACCGTTCACCACGTCCGCGTGTTTAGCGTATTATTGGCACAAATGATCCCGAAGCACGGCTACTCGACGTAAAAATTTCGCGTCGTCCCGTTGTACGGGAACGTGCCGCCCAGAATGTAGCGCCAGTAGCCAAAGTGCTGGATCCGGTACGTTCCCGGATCGACTACGTCGGTGATTTCCCACTCCAGCTCGATGTCACTGTACGCGAAAAGCGTCGACCGTCGGTACCACTTGAATTTCGTTTCCCAGTTCGCGTCCGTCGCAATCACCTCCCATTCGCCGTCGGCGGGCTGGTGCTCCTCCACGCTGTTGGTCTCGAGTGACCGCTCGGCATCGGTCCGTAGCCGTTCCACGGTGAAGTAGCTTGCCTCGTGCATCAGATTGTTGCGCGGATTGCCAGCGATGAACATCGCGCGGACCGTGTCGCCCCGGTGGTAGGGAGTTTCCTTCGGTTGCACCTTGCAGTCGCCGTAATACCACCCGAAGGGATGCCCATCGAACACGACTCCCGTGGAGAGCGTGATCTGCTTGTGGTCCTCGAACGGTGGCATCGGTCCTGGCTCGAGCTTTTCCCCGGCGTTGATGGCCCGGACCAGCTTACGGAACTGCTCCAGATAGATGGGGAGCGTGTGTGGACCGTACAGCGTCGAAGCCCCTTCGTACCGCTGGATGGCGTACTCCTCCGGCGTGGTCACGTAGCTCGTGTACATATTCGAGAGTCCCGCGATGACGACGGTCGGTTCTGCCACGGATCCGTCACGGGTTGCCTCTTGACGGATGGCCGCACGCAGACGCCGCCCGGCCATGGTAGTGAACTCCGCCGGTACCGCCGCCATGATGAAGTCTCCGACTTGCAGCACCTGCGTTGGGACAATCTTGGGCTGGGCCTCGTACGAGAACTTGGTCCGCCCGCTCGCGATCAGGATCGGTTTCGGGGCCTGGCACCGCTTGTCCTCGGCCGTCGGTTGCCCCAGAATGTCACGGGCCGTGTTCCAGAACGCTGTGTCCGTCAGCTGGGCCTGCCGGAAATCGAATGCCCCCGGCCCGTCGGTGGTGCCCGCCCCGAAGCTATACCCCATGGCCGGGTAGCACCCGTGGCCCGTCTTCAGCTCACCCGACACCGCATCCACATACGTTACCTTCGTTTGCGACATGTCGACGAACTGATGGGCGAACTTGATCGGCCCAGTCACCTCGCGACCCCCACCGGCAGCCAGCAGCTCCTGAAAAGGGGACGACAGTGAAAGTGAAACCCGCGCGCAAAACAGGCGCTCCACGAAGGTCAGCTTACCGCGGCCGCGTTGTACAGCCGTGTGCCGATGATTTTGGTGCTCTCGAACATGTCCTTCCCGGGGCCGGACGCGATGCAAAACCCGGCACCGGACGGACACGACGAGGTCAGCATATCGCACGGTAGGCCCGTCTTTTCACACTTCGGCCCCATCAGGTTCGGTGAAGCGTCCCCCAGGTTGGTGGACGCAAACGCACCCACAAATGCACCGCGGCCCGCAATCCGCTCCCGGTTCCGGTCTTGCTCGAGCAACACCGACGCGTAGCCCACGTTGTCGCTGGACACGTACCGGTTCGTTTTGTTCATCGACGTCGGGTGGACGGCGTACCAGTTGATCGATCCGAAGGGCTGCCCGCTCGATTCGTCCACCAGGCGCAACTGCACCAACCGCTTGTCGGTGTAATCCCGATACCGGGCGCGCTCCTCCGGCGGGTTGTTCTCGTACGCACTCGGGCTCCGGTTGATGTTCGCATCCGGGATGGTCGTCTCCGACAAGTACAACCGGCCCGGGCGCATCGACTCGTGGGCCCGGACGATGGCCAGCGTGATGCCCTCGACGAGTGCATCGAAGTTCTGGGGCACAAACCCCAGCGATGCGATATCGTAGATGGTGGACATCAGGAAGCCGGATGGGACGCTGTGGCTGTGGGAACCGCTCAGCACCACGTTCTCGAAGCGGTACACGCTGCCGTAGCGCGTCGCTAGCAACGCCAGCACCTCACGCTTGACCGCGTGTCCCATCATGGCGGCATCGGCACTGACGAACACGACGCGGCGCTGTCCGTCGGCCCGGTCCTCCTCCTCGAACACGAACGCCCGGGCGAACTGCCGCAGGTGGATGCCCTGGCCGCGCTGCGAAAACTCTCCGTAGCCCATCTGCGGAAGTGAAGGTGATCGGCGAATCGCGGGTTAGTGAAGGGTTAGCTTACGCCGGCCGGCTACACACGCAGCCACACTCTGCACACTCACGAAGCCAATCTCGACCGGCGGACCGGTACAGTCCGCCCGCCCCACACCCATCCGGTAGCCTGCCGCCGGTGAGGCGTGACCGGCGGTGAGCAGAACCACCGTTAGGCCGCCGAAGAACAAAGACGCCAACATCTTCCAACAGACGATGCTCCGGCAGCCGGAAGACGATCAGCATTCGCAGCAGAACCTGAAGCAGAAGTACGGTACGTGCTCGGCATACACCTCGGCTCGGCTCGTCGAGTTGCAAACAGTTGGGCAACAGGACCCTTGAAGTGTAGGTACGTCTCCGATAAGCTGGGGTTCTGCGATTCGAGCACTGCACCCTCTCCCGGCAGCACAGATAACGTCCCTTACACGGTTTTTGGCAACCCTTTGGGGCCAAAGCCTCGGCTATACTATTGGACGCAGTGCGCAGAAGAAGGGTGCAGATATCGAAAACACGGCGACCGCACATATCGGAGGTGATTAGATTAGATATTGGCAACCGGCCCGGGGATGTAGATTTGTACCAACCTATTTTTCGAACGGGGGGCTTTGGTGGGTTCCGTCCGTCTACCGCCCGGAATTGATTGGTTCCGAAATGATGATTGAGCGATCTTTTACAACGCGTTTTGGGGGGGGCTTTACCTCGCGTACGGTGCTGGGCTTACTGGTATCCCAACGTTCACACAAGCCGTGGCTAGGCCTTCCGCCGTTTTTTACGGCTCCGGTACCCCACTTCGTACTGGCCAACGGAAGGTCAACCGGCGACTTTAATTTAAACTGGATGTACTTTTGAATTTGGTGCTCGTCCAACTACTATCACCTTGTCAGAGCTACAATTGCGCCCGGTGAAGTGGTTACTGGCGGGTCCGGTCGGTTGCTATGGTTGCCAGGCCAATCCAAGTGGCCCACGGTCGCTGGTTGACCACACCGTCCGTCCCGTTACTACCGGTTGCTTCGATGGGTTGGCGTGTTTTTTAATGAGTGCACTTCTTTATCAGTGTCGCAAGGTGCGGGGCCACGCACGCACGAAGGGCAAGACTCAGGCGCACTTTTTCTTTCTCCTTCGCCGCCTGCGACTGCGACGCGGTTGCTCCACTTCGTTCGCTGCAGCCGCTGCTGACTCATGAAGGCTTCTGAGGGCGTCTGAGAAAAAGTGTTCAAACAGCACGTGTGCGTAATGAGTGACTCGGACGCGGCCACTAGCGAACCTATAGTGCAAAAGCAGGCAGGTCGTGCGAGGTTGCACTGATCACAACAACAACGATGACCACGGCGACGACGACGACGCTGTTCTCGACTCAAACTGTCGACCAAGACTGACCGCTGGGCGAACTTCTACGGGCGGTGTGACTCCACCGGCGAGACGATGAGGTCCTCGCGTCGCCATCGCAGCGCCCGGGAAGCACTTTCGCTTGGTAAACTTCCGCGACGCTTCTCATCTTTCCTGGTGTCGTCTTTGTTTGTTGTTTGTCCCCCCTTTCCCCGGGCTGGCCAGAACACAACAAGCTACGCGGCTCCTACTGCGACGCGCGCTGAGATAAAGAAAAACTGCGAAGCGTCGCGCCCCGAACTCTTCGTTCCAGCCGCTCAGGGGGGGCTTCAAAGGGGTTGCGAGTAGGCAGGCCCCGACCCGCCGTAAACAACTCCCTTCACCCCGTTAGCCGGTCGAGAACGTGCACATGTGTGTGGGGGCTCCTTTGGCGGTGGACGACCTTCGCGCGAGGCGTATGTTTGCGCACCGCGTAGCGTCGCGCGCGCGTTCTTTGCGCGAGAGCAAACGGCGGAGAGTGAGAGAAAATCACAGAGAGAGAGAGAGAGACAGGGAGTGGACACCAGATCATCCGCGAGCGCGACCGCGACCATTGCGCGTTAAAGCTCGGAATCTGTCGAATTGAACGACAAGTTCGCCTTCTCGAAGCGAAAGGGTTCTCGAAACATCGTAACCGGGCACTTGACGTAATGTTGGACCGCCTGTCGGCTCGGGTGTCTCGACCCCCCTTTAGGTAATGATAGCGACCAGTACGACCCCTTCTTGCCGTCCACTGGACTTCTTGGCCGATGTGCCGACCGCCCGCGCGATTACGTGGCCACAGCTTTGCGATCGCGATGAAGTGATCGCCACATTTGGACCCCCCCAATTTGACTATCCGATTCATCTCGCTTCCTTGTTTGTGTATCCTTCGACGCGAACGGTCGAACCTCGCTCGGTCAACGAACGTCTCGCATGGATTCGGAACAGAAATGAGTCGCCAATACGGATAACGGTGTATCTTGATTTCGGGCCGGTTTAAAGTCTAAGCAACTTGCGCGAGGGAGGGCTCAACCAGACTACGGTTTCCGCGTGGCGGACTGTTTACGGAAGAGGTCGTGAGCGTTTAGAACCGGTGACTTCGAGGTGTGGCGGTTCCGATGATGAATCGATACGCCTCTGCGAGAGTCCATCGAAAGGCAAACATGTGCCGCGCAGAATACGCATTGGTGCTGTACTGTTCAAACAAGCGCCCATTAATTGGCCTCAGATTGAACCGTCGGGTTCACGCCGCAACCAGCGCATCGTTATTTGCTTGGTGCTGGGTTTGCTTTTTGTCCGTCTTTCTGCAGCCCAGCTGAAGATCGAACACTCAAAAGTCAAGTGAAGCCCCAAGGCGAGATATGCGTGGTGCGAACGGTGCAATCGAGAAATCGAATTAAGTGTTTTCAAGGTCGATGGGTCTCGATTTAACTGCGCGCGTGCGCTTGTGCAACGCCTGGCCTCTTGGAAGCAATGCGAAAAGAAAGGATGCTGTTACTGTGTGGGGTACTGCTCTTCTTGAGCCACGGTAGCAATCTACTATATGGGTCACAAGAAGTGTCTTTCAACTGGTACTGGGCCGCGTGTTGGCCCGCTGCGAGAAAAGCTTTCTATTTCTTTGGCCTTCCTTGTCGTAATTGTGAAGCGCTTCTTGTTGCTACAGTCATTTGGCGCTTGTGACGCCTTCATTAGCACGTTGTAGCACGGCAATGAGAGATGCGGTGAATAATATTTTCATTTGGGGCATTGTTTCGAAAAGCACAGTATATACGGCGGATGTGGCAAGAACAAAACACACGTAAATGTATTTGAAAATAGTTTTATTCGATCTAACTATTAACCAGCGGATTAGCTTGACTGGTTCTCGTGTTTTCGACATTTTCATTTTTTTACAGAAATCGTTTGCCTCATGTGGGCATGTGGCGGAAGTGGTAACATTAGAACGTGCACATTGTCATTAAAAAAACAATAAAAAAATGTTAATGCACAATTTGAATCATAGCCCATAACAGTAATCTGTCCACCTTAAAAATCATAAGTTCACTCTTGACGTATTAAACGATACAACCAGCTCCTTTTGTAGCACCTTCGAACCACAATTCGCACACAATCGCTAATACATTGACTACTATTGCCTCCTCTATCGCTGTGGGACATTATCGGATAAGGCATCAGTTAAAAACTCGAAAAAATCCGGTTAAAAATCCGACAGTGCTCTCAAGATCAATGCATTCACAAAATATTTTATTTAAGATAGTTCAGCTAAGGTAACTTGAGAACTACCGTCAGATAACGCCAGGCATCGGACAGACTAATTTGAAATTTTCCCTGCGTTTAATGCGCCTAGAATTCCGAACCACGTTTTCGTGTTCGAATTTCGAACATAGCGAAACCACCTGATCGCCGAATCGCGAAAGTGACAAAAGGAAGTGTCAAATTATGTAAACATGACATAACGTTAGCTAAAAGCACCCAAAGTTTGGCGCTAGTTATTTAGGTAAATGAGTGTAAAATGTTTCGGTTCGATTGGTAATGTGCATAGAATGGGGCCGAATTGGCACCCACTAAACTGCTGGCTTGGCCGTGCGGTTCTGTTGCGATATACCGAATCGCGGCAGCGGTGGATTAGCTACGCCGTGGTGCTGCTCCGGAACCACTATGATTCGCTCGGCGTGACGCCAAATGCCACACAGAACGACATCAAGCAGGCCTACTACAGCCAGTCAAAGCTCTACCATCCGGACAAGAACAAAGGAAGCGACATTGCCGCACAAAAGTTCCGGGAAATCACAGCTGCGTATGAAGTGCTCGGCAACTACCGGTTGCGGAAGCTGTACGATAAAGGGATTTTGCATACGGCCGGCCACGAGTACGCCAATGCGACACAGCCTGCGGCGGAACCGGTGGAGGACGATGCACAGACACGGTTCTACAAGAAGCGGATGGAACGATCGCAAGCACCGAGCGCAACGGGTCGCACTCCGATCTATGATTTCGACGAGTGGTCCCGAAACCACTACGGGTCACGGTTCGAACAGAAGATGAAGGCCGAAGAACGGTTCCGCAAGAAAGCGGAGCGGGAGGAGATATTTAAGACGCGGTTGCAGCACGAGTACATCATTTTTCCTTTAATAGTGTTCTCCGTATTGTACTTCATCATAATGATGCAGGAGAGTTCCTACGATACCCCGAAACCGGTGACGAAAGATGAGCCCGACATAGAAAATGGTGTGAATGAGAAATGAATTGGCTAGGCTACGAGAAACGAGATGCTTTATTTATGTGTAAATATTTTAGATCAATAATAACGGTGCTATAGATGGTGCGTTATCCGGGTCATACACCATCATCAACGCTATTGGTTGTGTTTGGCTTTTGTTGCTTAAAAGCGTCCACTTCGTTTTCTTGCCGTGTAGCGAGAATCTTTTCGTGTTTCTTCGCCGTGCTGCCTCCGTCGTTCCTTTTTGGCCTGAACCCATTCGCGCGACTTCTTCAGCGGCTTTCCACGTGCGTTTTTCGCAAACTCTCGCTTCTTGCTGTACGGAACCTGACTTTCACCCTCCGTTGTGCCGAGGGCTACCGGCAGCTTGGCAACACCACCCGTCATCAGCACCAGGAAGTACTTTTTCGCTTTGCTCGAGTTGGGATAATCGACGACTAGGCCACCGTAGAACCCGGCCTTCATCGCTTGCGTAGTGACCAGTTCGATTTGCTCTCCGTTCTCCGGGTAGAACTGAAACACGGCTCGAGCATTCCGGGTCTTAAAAGACAGGACATCAAAACATAAAGAACAAAACTATGTTACCGACTAGGATTTCTCTTACCAGGCTGGCGAACAATGTGCTGAAAAATTGATACAACCGTTTTGGTGGTACGTGTGTTTTCTTGTCCGCGTTACAAAGCCACTGGAGAGCCGAAATTGATACTGCACCATCGAATGTACCGGCTTTAAAAGGCATCCCTTGACCCATGTCCCCGAGCAGCAGATCTCCTTCGACCTCACGTTCCAGCGCAACGTCCAGCATAGGTTTCGATATGTCGATACCGATCCACTGGTGTCCCTGATCCTCTAGCACACTACCCGACAGGCCCGATCCGCAACCAATATCCAGAATCAGCTTGGGATCGTCGTCGTCCGGATCGAGGGCCAGCAGCTCAATCGCACGTTCGCACATCTGGACCTGGATGTCGATGATGCGTGTGTTGTTCGTGTACTTTTGTGCCTCATCCTCGTTGTAGAACTGTCCGATGAAGGATTGTATGAATAGCATTCTTTCTTCAGATGTTTTGTTGCACACTTACAATCTCTGGCGGTGCGCTATGTTCTGGCCTACGAGACATTTTCGCGGTGCACGTTGTTGAGCGACTTTAACGTTGTTTTTATGTGCGACGAAGAAATGCGGTCACCCGGCAGGCGAACTGTCAGAAGAATGTTTACTGTTATAGTTTGTCTAGCAACCACCAGGCGTGCTGCTGCAGGAGAAAATAATCCGAATTATTCTCAGTTTTCTGGGAATTATTGACTGAAACCTATCAGAAATTCAATCAAACCGCAGAATTAATTAAATTATCGACCAGATTATACAAAGAAAACGTGAAAATGATTGTTAAACTCGGTGATTTGGTTAAATTTCACGTCCGAAACGTTTCACGGCTAAATAAATGGATTGTCAATCGGTTGACAGTTGTTTGTTGTTATTAGTCATCCTTCGACCGATGGAATTTGTGCGATTGCCGGCGAAACATCTGTTTTTATTCGTCTTTTTATCGTGTAGAGCCAATATCTTCATTCAAAGTTGTTTTGTGTGTTAAATGTGATTTTCCTTCCAGAAGTGCCAGATACTTTCAATATTATCTGCGTTCACAGCGGTGCCAACGTAAATAGGTTGCTACGGAACATCCTGCCTTTGCGGAAAACGGTGCGAGGTGGTGCGGTATGGTTTAAAAATAGAAAATTTTCAGTTTTCGCCCAGCTCGGATTGGAAAATAGTCGGTGGCAATACTGATGCACGGATGCACGGATAGCTCGTAACGACGAGAAAGTTGGAGAACCGTCTAGAACGACAGCGAACAGCTTATAAAAGAGAGAACCTCGTGGCGATTGCATGAGATTTTTGAACCGGAAAGTGATCAATTCAGAAGCACTAGAAGTGACTCCTAGTGAGTAGGACAACGTACAGAGAAAGTGTGTGACGAAAACCAACACATTGGTTAGAACAATGGTTGCAGAACAGGAAAATCTTCAGGTGAATGCGGACGAAGCTACCACTTTCAAGGAACGCGGAAACGATCTGTTCAAGGAGGATCGTTGGGAAGAGGCGATCCAGTGGTACACGAAAGCAATCAATGCAGGTGAGAAGCACAAGGACTTGCCGGTGTTTTACAAGAACCGTGCCGCGGCCTATCTGAAGCTACAACAGTACGAAAATGCACGAGTCGATTGCACGGCCGCCTTGGAGGGCTGCCCGAACGATCCGAAGGGCCTGTTCCGTCGTTTTCAAGCCCTGGAAGCTCTGCAACGGTTCGAGGAAGCATATAAGGACCTGCGCACGATACACACTCACGATCCCGGCAATAAGGCGATCAAACCACACCTGGAACGGTTACACATGATAGTGCAGGAGCGCGTCCGTCAACGTGCCCAAACCTCCAACAAAGTGGCGCAGATGTTCGAGATCGCGTTCGACATCGGTGCCGCGAAGGATAAGCGCGAGCAGGCAATGAACAACATTGTGGTACTGTCGCGGGAACAGGCCGGTGTGGAAGTGATGATGAAGGAGGGATTGACCACGCGTATTGGCAAGCTGCTGAAGGTGGAGAAAAATAATGAAATCATCACGAACGCGATCCGCGCCGTGGACGGCGTTTGTCTGAAAAGCGCAGACCGTACGAAGCAAGTGATTCGCGAGCTCGGAATACCCTGGTTCCTGCAGATGCTGGATTGCAATGCAGAGGACCGAGTCGCCGCTACCCAACACTGTATGCAAACGGTGCTCAACTCCCTTTCCGGCCTGGAGAACAAGGAGGACAGCAAACCTATCGATGCGCTTGTGAAAGAGAATAAACCGGTCATCGATACGCTTCTCACTTGCTTGCTGTACTCAGTCACCGATCGTACGATTACGGGAATAGCGCGGGACTCTATCATAGAGCTGCTGATTCGAAATGTACATTATAAGACACTGGACTGGGCAGAACGGCTGGTGGAGCTCAAGGGTCTGCTGAGACTCATGGAGGTCTGTTCAGAGTTAGAGGAGTACAAGTACGAAAGCGCCATGAATATTACGCCGTCCTCGCGCACGATCGCGGCTGTCTGTCTGTCGCGGATCTATGAGAACATGTACTACGACGCGGCTCGTGAACGGTTCAGCGAACAGATTGCGGAGTTTGTCAAGGACAAGCTGCTAACGCCGGACCACGAGTCAAAGGTGCGTGTCACGGTGGCGATCACCTCACTGTTGCTGGGGCCGCTGGACGTTGGCAACACAATCATCTCACGGGAAGGTGTGATGGAGATGATTCTCGTAATGGCCCAATCCGACAATCTGCTCGAGCAAAAGGTAAGTAACACACAACATAATGGCTGTTTTGAGTTCGAACGTGAATCCTACGTTGCTAAGCTCACATTCCCATCTCTTTTAGGTTGCTTGTGAGTGTTTGATTGCTGCCGCCTCGAAGAAAGACAAAGCAAAGGGTCTGGTCCAGACGGGTGCGGAAATCCTGAAGAAGTTGTACACCTCGAAGAACGAAGAGATTCGTGTTCGTGCCTTGGTCGGTCTGTGTAAGATCGGCAGTTCGGGAGGGTTGGATGCTTCCATTAGGCCGTTCGCCGACGGGTCGACGAAGAAACTGGCCGAGGCGTGTCGTCGGTTTCTGATTAAACCGGGCAAAGATAAGGACATAAGGAAGTTTGCGGCCGAGGGACTCGCATATCTGACGCTTGACGCTGAGGTAAAAGAAAAACTGGTCGAAGATCGCGCCGCCATTCAGGGACTGATCGAGCTGGCCAAGACTGGTGACCAGTCGGCACTGTATGGTGTTGTAACGACGCTCGTTAATCTGGTGAACGCGTACGAAAAGCAGGAGATGAACGATGACCTCATTGAGCTGGCCAAGTTCGCGAAACACCACATCCCGGAGGAACACGAGCTAGATGATCCGGACTTTGTGTCGGCGCGCATCATCATACTGGCTGAGGAGGGCGTAACGTCTGGTTTGGTTGCTTTCTGCAAAACCGAGAGTGACAATTCGAAAGAAATGATTGCACGCGTATTCAACGCACTGTGCAGCGAGCAGGAAGTTCGTGGAAAAGTCGTCCAGCAGGGCGGAGCGAAGGTACTGATACCGTTGGCGCTGAATGGAACGGAAAACGGAAAACGTCATGCCGCCCAGGCACTGTCACGCATTGGTATCACCATTAATCCGGAGGTAGCTTTTCCGGGCCAGCGCAACTTAGAAGTGATCCGACCACTGATGAATCAGCTGCATCCGGACTACAATTCGCTGGAGAACTTTGAAGCTCTAATGGCGCTCTGTAACTTAGCGGCAATGAATGAGTCCACCCGGCAGCGTATACTAAAGGAGCAGGCATTGAGTAAGGTCGAAGCGTACATGCTTGAAGACCATTTGATGCTGTGCCGAGCTGCGACTCAGGTGATGTGCAATTTGGTTCAGTCACCGCAAGTGGTCGAGGCGTACGAAGGGGACAACGATCGGGTGAAGATGCTTGCGTTGTTGTGCGAAGAAGAGGATGAAGATACTGCATTGGCGGCTTCTGGGACACTTGCCTACCTAACCGCCGTCTCCGAGCGTTGCTGCGCAAAGATGTTTGATGTGAGCAGCTGGCAGCAGGTGTTTCGTACACTGGTAGCCAACCCAAGCCCGGAAGTGCAGTACCGCGGAATGGTCATCATCAGAAACGTGATCAAAACGAGCCGCCAGCTGTCATCGAAACTGTTTGAAACAGACATTCTGCAGATGATGTACGGCGTGACGCAACTGAACGACGAGCAGCGTGCGAAAGCCATCGAGTGCGCCCGAGAGTGCCTAAAGTTGGCAGAAGAGGCTCGGTTAATTCAGGAAAACGAGGATGCCGACATGGCACCGGATGTGTTCAAACAACAGGAGGCGTCAATCGAGGAGATCTACGATTAGACCCAGCCGAAAGAGAGTGCATTACAATCATCTATATTTATTATTTTTAACACTGTTTTCGAGTCTGTTAGGTTTTCGGCAAAAGAAAAGAGGTCGGATTCGTACTTATCTAGACGTTACGATTAGATATCCTTTTCATGGTTTTTCGAGTGACAAAAAACCCTATTTTAAGTTTATGGACAATAAATTATGAATAAGAATATTAAACTATGGCCTCGTTCGAAGTTGATCGTTGTATTTTGGGTTACTGTTTTAGTTTTTACCACTTTTCCCACCAAACAGGGTCGAAATTGAACGTTCACTTCAGACTCACCATCAGTGTTCACGCATGTCACCAGATAGTTTTCCCCATCATATGAGAAAATTTTTGGAACGAATTTGTCCCTTAATCTTGTTCATTTAAAGAACCAACAATTTCCCCTGAGCTCATCTCACGCGTGTGAGAAAACTCTTTCCCCTCAATTCACGAAAAATTCACAAGGCGAACAAACACGAAACACCTTCTCACTCGAGTGAGAAAACTCTTTCTCCTCAACTCACGACTAGTTCACGTTAGATGTGAATGTCTTCTCATCATAGTGAAGTTTTCCTGTTTCTCTCTAGTGAGCGGGAACACACTGCGGGGAAAGAATTTCCCCTTTCGCTGTGAGATGAGATGAGAAGAGAACGATGGCGAAATCATGGAAGAAATGTCCTTTTCTCACATTTTCCCGCTCCTCGGAGAGCGGCGAGAAGTAGTCGGTTACTATCCGATCTCTACGGTTCGTGTCGATTTGACATTGCACGAGCATCCTTTCGTTGGGAACCGAGCCGAAGCGAATCGAATGGCCGTGCCGTACGCATTTGTGGTCTCGTTCGAGGATCTAGGACTGGGGCAAGGTAAATTATGTTGCTGTAGATTCTGCACCGCGGTGCGTCGTCCACCGTCATCGTCGTCGTCGTAAACGAACCGTCGTGAGCACGCTAGGCAACTCGTCACCCTCCAACGGCGGCGCCCGGTAATGGAAACCAGCTTTTGCGCTTACTTGCCCCGGATCACGCACCGGACGGGTTTTTTTGGCATTGTTTTAGATTAATAGCCCCAATGGACCGTTGACAAACAGCCATAATTTTATAAACAGATTCACGTCGTTGATGAGGCCCGAATGGAATTTTTTTTCTCCTTATTTTAAGAGCTCTTCTCGTGGCCCTCTTTAACCGCTTTAACCGCTGTCGATGGATCAGGGTGCTCGTCCCGTGCAAACCGAATGGTCGCGTGCTGTCAACCCATCTCCATTAGAAATCGTTTGACAGTTATTTTTCGGTCCCAGCGGGACCAGCCTTTTCGGGAAGCGTCCGGCCACGCTTCGCTGACGGATGGAAGATGATACTTCATTTTGGGCGATTTTTGTGCGCGTGTTTCCGGGTGCCTCCTTCTTTTTGTGCCTTTGGCGGTAACTTTCCGGCCGACTGTCTGTTGGGGCTTGGTTTTATCAGCGCCATGCCCAGTTTACGTTTGGTCGCGATGCGTTCGCCAGTTCGGCGTTTCCGCCCCATCTACCGAATTACTTATCAACGGCCGGGCTAATAAGGGAGGTCTAATGCTACGTAACTTTAGTTAGAAGCAGTCAAAGCTGCGTGCACTGTATCCGTTCATGATTAAGCGCGTGCTCGAATGGCCAATAAAATAATCCGTCTCTAATCCGTAACGCATCCACTTCCAGGCACATTTCACACAAGCAAATATTGCAAACGGCACTGATTACAGTGTTGCAATTTGAATCGATCGGTCCAAAAAACCATTTACCACCTAACCACGCATCGTACATTGTTTTTCGTTTGTGAACCATAATAAATTCCTCTCGAAATATTGTTTATGCGTGATTTTACGATGATTAACGCTATTAGCGGGTCGATTATGTCATCGCACCAGCTCGAACGCGGCAGCCTAATTAGCGCACGTTCCACTACTTCAGTGCCATCCAGTTTCGAACTTCCGGAAGGCCGCCCGAAAGACCAATTCTCTAGTTTATCGCCGGCTGGGTCTGAGGTACAGCTCAGGCCCGTTAGCCCTTCTGGTCGACCCGCACCACATTACAGGACGGTCTGGTGCGTCTGGTCGGTCACGAGATGAACGAACGATTAAGGAAAACAGAGAATCGCCCAAAAAGAAAAGCACGAACCAGGGTAAAGAAAAAATGGCGAACACTAAAATAAAAAATAAAACTTTTGTCATTAATCTAATGTTTGTAGCCGGCTAACAATGGCCAACAACGGATCGAAAGAAAAAAATCAAGCGACAACGAAAACCAAGATCCAAGAAACGGAAAATGGACAACTTTTTTCTTCGGACCCCACCCGGGGCGGGGTCACCGATGATGGGCGGAAGTGGAAAATAAAAATCTCCCAACTCGACCGGAACGCAGAAAGACCGAGTCAGCGGTCTCGTGCACAACTTTTGCGCCCAACGGCTTGTGCGCCCCCATCGCGGCGGCGGTGGCCGAGATGGTGTAGATTATGTTATGATTTCATTTAATGCCCACGCACGGGAGGGTCGCGGCCGCGGGATGCTTTCCCGGGATGTTCGCGGTGGGCGGGCCGAATCGTAGGCGAGATAAAATAAATTTTCCCATCACTTTTCCCATTTTGCCTTATCGTTGTTTCGTTCCGTTTTGTTATTGTTTTCCCTTCTTTTGCCGTCCTCCATTCACTGGCCGGGCAAAAGGGGTTAGGATCGGTGGCGGGTGAAGCGGGTTTACACTCGAGAGCGCCAAGTGTATGATTTTGTTTCGTATCGCCGGATAAGCCGTCCCGAAAGCTAGATTTATGGCCGCTAATGCCAATTATTCGGCTTCTCGCCGAGTGGTCGACACGCCATCTGCGAGCCGGCTTCTAGGGACAGCCACCGACGCCGGAAACCGCCGGGTCGGTTCCGTTCGGTCCGGAGTTTATCGGTTCAGCGGCCGTCGCCTTTTTCGGGATTCGATAATATGGTGCCAAAGATGTTCCTTTTCTTCGCCGACCGCCCTGAACCGTGAACCGAGACACCGAGAAAAGCGCCCGACCGATTCCTTCTCGAATGATGAATGACTGTCCTGTTCATTATGGAAGGGCTTACCGGAGGATAAAGGGACGAGTTTTTCGCTGCGATGTTACGCTAATGCGCCCCCTCTTGGATTTGGTGACTCGGGTTTCGTAATCCTTTCGGCAATCCATTCCGCGACGGCGGCAAATAACACCGAGTGCAGTGTCAAGTGCTCTGGGACGCCATCCCGGAGGGAATTGGGTGGACCAGCACTAATTATTCCCTTGAGATGAGATGCTTTGGCCGCGAAGGCCGCTCGTTGAAAGTTAATTAAACCTCACTTCCGATCTTTTGCGAGCGAGGAAGTATGGGATAGTTTTAGTATTCGAAGAAGTTTGCCATTAGCGAGCGAGTCACGATATTTGGCTGAAAACTGGACCGGATTTAAAGCCGAATATTAAAATGTTTAATAAAACGCGCTCGACAACAATCAATTTATTTATAAATTCATGGATCGAAAAACGTGCGGTTCCTTCATGCTGTTAGGTTCAGTTGTAATTTACCAGTAACAAGAATCGAGCGAACTGCAGCGGGTCTCCGCTCAGATTTCGGTCCTTTTTCAAAAGTTTAACACATATTTCTAGCGACAAAATAGTGTAAACCGATTCTGTTATTGGGAACCTGACATTTTGCGTTGAAAGTTCTTGGTTCTTACAGAAATGATCATTGGAGTTTCATGAATTTGATTCCCTGGTGCTGCTTATTGCCTCTTGAATCATTTTCAGATGATGCCCGATGCCCCAAGATTATGTTTGCGATGCCCGAAAATCGAGTACAGGAATAAGACCCCAAGACCCCAAGACCCCAATCATCTAACAAATTGTGTGAAACATAACGAGCATGTTCAGCGCCTTTGCGTACAGTTCCGTCACCGCTTTCGGCTTGCGATTTTTCAGCAAAGCTGCGGAACCCGTGCAGTGCACAATGTAATAGCCGCCAGGGCTTACTCTGCTGTTTGGGTAAATTAAATTTGGTCCACCAGTGTTTTGAATACCCTCCGGATACGGCCTCACCCCGGACAGGAATGGGCTGATTAGTAAAAACATTGCCGACCCCGCGCTGAGTTGAGCTTAATCGCGAAATTGGGTCATTCGCGGCGACACGGAGGGAATAAAATGAAACTTCAGCTTACTGGCACACGGCTCATTACTTAAACGATTTGAAAGGCATTGCCAACGGACCCGGCAATCGGCGAAGACATCACGGACAAGGATACAGCATTTGCGGTGCGGTCTTACGATTATGAGACGACGGAGGAGCTGACAGAACGCGAACCCGATTGCCCCACTTTGCCAATCGACGTACCGTTTTGATGTTGATTACTGGTTCGTCGATAACCCCGACGATGCTGCAAATATTGCGCACCCAATGTGGCAATTTCCATCGGGCGAAAAGCCATCATTGAAATGCGGCCAGTGGAAAAAAAACAAACAACCCGCCCAGTTGTAATCCCAAATCTGACTGTTTTTTTTTCGGGGAGGACAGTGAAGCAAAACAGTCCGCACGATACGCAATTTACATTCAAAGTCCCCATTTCTTTCGACGGTCTTTCGAGGCGCGCTGACCAAAATCGATAACCTTTTAGCGAAGGATCGTCGGTCGGACATCCGTTGTGGGGGTCGTTTTTCGATCACTTCCTTCCGACTTTCGGGACTCCGGGGCCGGTCGCTGGGTTGTTTTGTTTTTGGGACACAAATCGGCACCCAGCAGTGTTTGTGCGTATGTGTGTGTGTTTCGCTATTTTTTCCCGCACCTGGCGGCAGGATTAAACCGTGGGACAGAGCCGGAAACGGGCAGCCTTCCGGCCAGCGAAAAATGCTGATTAACTAAGTTCGCCTCCATAAAGGGTTTAAGCCGGGATACCGCGGGGTATCTGAGTACTTTTTACGGTCCTATCGACTGTCCGTATTCCTCCGTCCCTCTCTCTCTCTCTCTCTCTCTCTCTCCCTTTGGGCTAGGATCTTTCTTGGGTGGATTTGGGCGAACGTAAGCGATTTTCAGTTGGCGGAGTCGACGGTCGATTAAAATTTCTGTAGCCTGACCCATTGCACCGTTCCGAAGGGTCATTAAGTGCGCGGCCCGCCACGAGTGGTCCGGGCGGACCAATCTGGGAGCGAGCGCTTTTTTATGTACTATAAATATTAATTATTCGTTATGTTTCGCGAGTTCAACGAGCGCCGAAATTGTTTTCCTCCGCCTTTCGTACACTCGTCTGGGGAGGAATTGTATTTGTTTTGGGTTTTTGGGTTTTGACCTCCGATAGTAATCGCCTAAAGCTGTTTTAATAGCTTAAACTGGGCTGCGCTTGAATCGATCATTATGCGATTGTTACGATTCGTAGTAGGTTTTGTAGAAAGTATTGTATTTCAACTTTGCTTTCTTTGTACGATAAAACAGAGTTTCGACTCGAAATTATGTTAAGCCCGAAGCTAGTCCCACTTTCGGTCCAGATGGTGCAGCGGACACCTGCCTAAGCGCCAAATAATTGAAAACGTGATAAAATTGGAAAATTACCAAATCCCGGAGACTTATAATTCACCATTGCGTCCCGCAGTAGCGAAAAGACGGTGAATTGTGTGTCCCAAAAAAAAAAAAGTTAAATAAAACGCCAGCAAATAACCTAACCGGTGACCGGTGCCGCATCCGCCAGATGCAGACGGTCCAGAATGTGCGACTAAAAGGAACCGGCTATATGGCTACTGTCACCGGTAAACAACGGAAACGAAAAGAATAATAATAGTACAACCGACGCAAGTGTCCAGTGCACCGCTGTGTCCGAAGGCTGCTGGCCCTGAGGCGCGAAAATCGTGATCGAAATGAAAACTATCGGCCGGAAAACGGCCCGTTGCATAAGACACGGCGCGCAGCGGACTCAGCAGAAGTGGCCCACGGCCGTGGCCTGGCGAATGAGGCAAAAACGAAAAAATAACAGCAAATTCACGACGAAACCGAACCCAGCCCGGTGGACGTGAAGCTGTTGTCACGTTGGCGGCATCACTGTCAACGCCGGTTCCTGTCCGGCACACCCGCGAGCCCGGATGACCCCAAAACCAATCATCTGGCCAAACGTGTCCACGGCCCACGGCCGTCTGTGGCCTTCTTTTTGCGATGTGCAACATACGCGAAAAAAAGGTGCAACACACAACAACATTCTACTGGACAGCAGTGACAGCAGAGCGGCCGTTTGGCAAGTTTTCGGCCACTTCCTCGAGTTAAAGTCTCCCAACCCCACTGGGGAGGCCACTGCAAGGGTGGAGCCTTCAAATGGAGGCTCTAATGAGTCGATATAATCGAGCCACACATTTTGCAGCCTTCAGCGAGATGGCCTCGGGCTGGGCACATGGTCACCACAGCCGAGCCGAAGTGTAAAATGGGTGGCTAAATGGTGACGACACGAAACAGCAGCGGGCCGGCGGGCGGGCCTAGTCAGCATGCATTTTTGCCAGGCAGGCCCATTCTGGATCCTCCGAAAAACGCGGTCCCGGAACCTTTGGTTTGCTCGCAGCGAACTTCATGTGAGTGAGCCCGGAAAGCCCGGACAAAATGTTGCTAAACTTTCGCTCCCGGAAAGCTGGAAATCAATTAGTGGCCAGTCCTCCGTTTTGCGGTGGGCGATTTCCATTCTTTTTCTCCCATTGCACCAGATAATGTTGGTAATTAAAAACGAGTTTTCTCTGCCACTCCGGTAGCAGCTCGCGGTGGCGATTCGATACAAATATTTACTTTTTGTGCGCCCCGAGCGCGTTTAAGGAGTTTATAATGCGCGTCCCACCGTCGTCTACCATGAGTAGACGACATAAACTGTGGCGTAATTTGTCCCACCCGGGGATCGAATCGGGTTTGCCGGTGGGCGAAAGAAGTGGTTCCCTTTTAAATGTGCTCCATCGACAGGAAACTCAATTTATTTTGCCGCACATCGCGCAATGATGGGGGCCGGCACAGTAAGAGAAATTCATCACCCGAATGTCGACTGCAGCCTCTGTTCCGTGGCGCAAAAGTTTACAGCTTAACGGAGGCTCCCGCTCGGTTCCGGCGCCGGAACCGGATTCGCCGAAATCGATTTCGGGCGAGAAGGAAGCGGAAGGAGGACGGAAGCCGACGAGAACAAAAAAATAAAATAAAGCGGAGCCGCCTTAAATGGTGCACTAAATGCAGCTGCAAGTGGAAAGCGCCCACACTCGGGCGCTCGGGAAAGTCGGAAAATTCCAAACAGCGTCTTTAGCGTCGCCGACGATGTGTTTCTTAAAAAGTTACTTTGTCACCAAACTTGTCTTGTTGCGCAAATACTTTGCGTCGCGTCACCAAACGGACTGCCGTTCGACTTCGGCCCCACTCACGGCCCCGCCGCCCCGGCCCAGGAGCGCAACAGTAGGCAACACAGGGAAAGTTTCCTGTTTTCTTGGCGGAGCAACTTTTATCCGCTAATAGTCGGCGAAAAGCGACACACTAACGAACACAGGTTTTGAGGCCGCGTCGTCAGAGGGTTGTGGCCGCCTAGCTGGATTTGCGGTGCGAAGACCGAGGATGTCGGTGCCGATGCTAAACGCGCGATGCTTTTTTGGGGATCCGATGCGAAGCAGTTGAGTTGAGGAACCGTAGCATCCGCATCCGGGTTCAGCGATAGGGTGAAATCAGCAGGCCTCACGATCTTTGCTGCGGGAAAAGTTGTCGGATGTCGACGCTTTAATGTGGTGCAGAAGTGTTACCGCGAATGGTAATGGAAACTTAAATACGGAGACAGCCTAGCAAATTTAAGCACACTAGGCCTAGGCCTGTCGACGTGTGGAGCGAGGTGCGAACGAAATAATTCGTTAATCGCCTAAAGAACCTGCCAGACTCCGAACAGAGGGTTCAACGTTTCGGCACTGAATGTTTCGGTTTTAATTAAACACCTTTTCTATTTCATAAAACCCACCAATGAAGACTGTTCGTGTTAATCATAAATCATAAGTCATTTCGAACAAGCTTTGCATGCGAAAAGCTCTCGATTAAGCTTTTTCGATTTCGAAATGTTTTAAACCGCTGCGCTTTCGAAATGTGAGCGCTTGCGACAGGTGGGCTTCTTTTCAGTGCTCACTATTTACGGGGCATTGCAACATTTGCGAAGTGAGTTTTGTTTTTTGTGGGTTTTTTTTTATTATTAGAATGGACAGGGTTGATGGCACGGAACGGGAACGCACTGGCAGGGAATGGACTGGCACGGAACGATCGATTTACTGTCAGAGTTCGAATTGACGCCTTTAGCTTCGAAATCGATTAAATGGCGCAGCGCAGATCAATAATCTATGGATGAGCCACCAAATTTTGTTCCTGCCAAACTTCTTATTCAAAAATGAACGCAAGAGAAGTAGAATTCCAAAACCATGGACAAATTTAAGCATAAAATAAAAGCCAAAATAAGATAAAAAAGCGTTTAAATGTCGACAGAACGGCACATTGTAAAAGATCAGTAATTCGTTAGTAACTGCCCGTGTCGTACCAATATCTCATCGGCCATTCTTACTGGAGCCCAACAAGGACGAACCACCGTGCTGACGAATGCACACAAAACCCCTAGCAAGGCCAAAGCTAGACCATTAAAGCCATTCTGCAGGAAATCTAAAAGCTAGCCTCTCAACATGACCCACTTTTCCCCCCCGACAGACACATACAAAAGGGCCGAAAAATTCTACAAATATTTACCCGGCCCGCCGGTGGCCGCAGTGGTAATTCGCGAACCGGTAATTTAATTATTTCCCATTATTGGCCCCATCGGCTAACTGTCGCAGCTCGGTCAGTCAGTGCTCGGCGAGGCGTTTACGATGATTAATGCCGCAAAATCGGCAAACAAACGGCCGATCGTGCCCCGTCCGTATTGTGTCACGCTTGCGCCAGTGGGACCTGGACACAGTTTTTGATCCAATTTCACCGCCGACCACCGTTTGATGTAAAGATGATTTTGGGGGGGATACGGTGAACCCCACGGTGATGCCCGTGCCGCGGCAGGGCTGTGTTGTGGCAGGCGTGAAAAAAGCTCATTGGTTATGTTGCACCCACATTGTATCCGGGACAGGCTCACCATCATTCGCCGCGGGGCTGCTCGCGTCTAGCCTCGCGTTTGATCGATCGACAACGCATCGGGGGTTGGCGGGTTTCGAGCTGCAATGCGCTGTGGTCACTGTTCATGCGACGCCCAGCATCGCTCGGGGCATACGAGCCCGCGGCCGGCGAGTGGCCGTCGCCGAAGTAATCCTATTAGTATCATCGAGGTAATTGCACTCGTAAAACATCATACAGGTTTAAGTTCATTAGTTTTGCGCTGTGAAATCAGTGTGAAAAGCGGTGGAAAATGGGCCGGCTCAATGAGGGGCAGCAGCAAAAATACGGCGGCAGCGGCCTGCACATCCACGCATCACGTGGGGATTATTTTCGAGAGGTTTCAACACGCCGCATCGGCCGGGCTACTGCTAGGTTCCGTCCCACGTGCCCCATATGGTGGACGTTGAAGTACTTCTGTTGAACGTGTTTTATGGCTAGGCCTCTCGTGAACCAGTTCAAGTGCCGATTGAAAGCGGTTACCTAGTGGTTGATTTTTATGATAACCAATCGCCATCGACTGCCTATTGTCTTTATTATCTTTCACATACATTACCATTCACGATGATAGGACAATAGTTAATTTTCCACAACATTTTGAAGAGTTTTGAGAAAACATGAAATAAAAATTGAAAATAAGAGCGCTAAATTGTATACATATGATCCATTTTGCCATTCTATGATACTTTAGTTGAAACTGCGGTCTTAGACTTAGAACCATTCGTTCGTTGAGGAGACACACATACAATTATAAAAATGACATGTACAAAATAATGATAATAAATTTATTGAGTATTAAAATACGATTGTATAACGTTTTCTATAATAGTATTAGGTATGTGAATTAATTCTTGCGGTTTGTATTCGACATTTGTGACCTAATTGCAACAACAAAACGTATGACTACCTAAACGAAAGTATTGTCCGTCATTAGCTACTACTTTCTCCCATCTTTTAAGTAGTTCCTCGATTCCGTGTCGATAGAACTTCTTATCTTTAGAAGCGATCTACTCAGAGACCTATTTTTCGATACTTTCATAAGAAATGAACCGCTGTGCTGCCAAATCGTTACTTATGCAACGGAACAAACACCAGTTCGAAAGAGCAACATCTGGTGAATACGGTGGGGAGGTTCACAGTTCCCATCCGACATTTTCGGGATAGGTTTTAACCGGTTTTGGGATGTGGGGTCGAGTTTTGTCATTTTGAAAAATCAGCTTATCATGTCAGAATGGTATAAATCTTGACGTTTTATGGCCAAAGCATTGCTTCAAATGCATTAATTGTTGTTGATGGGATTGTCCTTCAATAATTTCATCGAGTTTTGAAAGCTCAAAAAACACCACACCTTTCATATCCCACCATATGCCCATCATAACCATTGCGCAGTGAATATTTCGCTTTGGTTTCGATGGACATGGTTCACCAAACTGTATCCAGGGCTTTTTGGGTTTAGAATTCTTGTAATAACTCCACTTTTTATTACCAACGATGATTCAATACAAGATTCCCTTTTCTCTGCCGTGCAAGCTGTAATGAAAAAGTACTCCCCGCAAAAACGCTTTATCAGGAACAAAACTTGACATGTTTAAATGCTTAAAAAAAGGTGTTCTTTACACTTTGACCAAACAATCTATACTGCGTTAGATGGGTAATGAGAGTAGCCATCAAACACATATTTCATTAAAAAAAATCTGTTACATTTAGTGAGTAACGCCATCTATTATAAAACCGCAAGGATTAATTCACACACCTAATAATTATAACTATCCCCTTGCGAGCACCACACACTCAGCGATTCAGCATAAGCTTAAGACGCACGAATTTATTATAATGAAGGCACGTTCCTGATACGCGGCTTACGATACTGAATCAAGCTCGAAACCGCAAACTCCGTCGCCATAAAGTGACGAATCCAATTGCCAGATGTGCTAATTTCGCACTTTAAACGCAATTTCAGAAGGTGTTTCAAACCGCTTCTTCCGGGCCGCTTCCGAGTCGCCGTTCTCGAACGTTCACTACGCCCCCCCCAAAGGATCGTCTTTTCACACGTTTCGCGCGAGTCGATAAGTTCCGGTGTGTAGTTTTAAGGCTCTCGCGCTCTCCCCACCTGGCTGGCTGGCGTTATTTCGCTGAACGCAGAAGTTGAACACCCGTACTGTCTCGTGTGATGGCAGTGAAACTCTGGAGCCATCACACGACATAACTAACAAAGAAATTCTAAACTTTGGCGCGGGTGCGAGCGCGTGTGTGGCAAAACAACTCACATATAATTTGGTGTTCGCCACCACCGCAAAACTCCACCACTCCCGCCTCGGTTGCCCATTGAGGGACCCCATCCCCAGCGCTTCCGTGGCACCACAGCCGACAGTATTCCGAGGCCGAGGCCGCGGACAACCACAAACTATACACTGCGCCGCCGGGCCGCCGTGGATGGGAAAATGATGGAGAAAATTATAATCATATTAAAATTAAATTTTCATCCGTTATCCTTCGCTCAGGCCAACCGACAGGACTGAGGCCGCAGTTGCCGGCACCAGGTCCCGAAAACGGGGAACTATTGCGAACGCTGAGACCCGGAAGTTGAAGTCGAGATTCGAGTCCGCACACCGAGCTCCGGTTAACGTTGGATGTGGCTAATTTTCCGACAGTCCGATGGGTTTTTTTTAAAGGCAATTATAGTGTCCGGCATGTCAGTGGACCAGGCGCTATTTTAAAGTTGAGTTTTCATACAAACATTGTAATTAGTGAATTAATTTTTAACCTTGCCAGGCTGGTCAGTGAGTGACTTTTGTTCCTACCGCAATGTAATTTTAGTCCGTCATCATTTTGGTTTATTATTTAGAAGAGAATTGTTTAGCTCAAATTCAAATTTGAGGGAATATTACTAACCAACTTACAATGCGTCGAGCCAACAAGATTTATTTCCGAAACCCTCTCGGTGTCTGGATCCTACTGTGCGAACCGTCGCCGCCGACAACCATTTTAAATCAGTTCGAATGAAACTTTCGTACACTCCGATTGCCAGCTAGTACCTTAATCACCACCCGGTACCGGTTCCATCAGTCCTCAGTCCTGAGGTTTGGGTCTAATGATTGTACCTAACATTTGGGGGGATTGGCTTGAATCCTCTTTCTGAGCTGCCCGCCCACCGGTGGGTCGTTTAGTGTCGGTTGGACGTGGTGGCCACTTTGACACCGTGCCCTACCGGGAGAGTTAATCGTGGGCCGCCGAGACCCGCTCGGACAGCTCGATAGTTAAAAGCAAACCCGCCATCCTTTAGCTTGTTTGGGCCCAGTGTTTCGACTGAAGAAGATGCGCCTATATGACATGGGAGTGACGCCTTTGCCGCATTAACGTTCGACCAACTCGCTGTCGGCAGTGTTATGACTTTGGAAACGGCCCGTGTGCAGTTTGTCACATTGTTGTGGTCCTGACTGTGGGCCGACAGATCCCTATCTCGCGTGCTGGTCTACGTTCGCCACTTCGGAGCGCACCAGTTCTTCGTTGTTAAAGTTGGACCCACTGTGGCAGGGAAACAAAGGGAAGCAGGGTTTCGATAAGCCCCTCAACAGAGAACCATTGAGAGTGGGACCGGGGGCCGTAAGAACAGTTGGTGTACAGTTCGTTCATGTGGCCACCACGAAGAGATCTCACGCTGATGTGACAATCAACGTGACTTACGTACCGAGCGGAATCTAGGACGACAGCGGTGTCCGCGGCCGAACTAAGGATGAGCGACTCTCGAGAAACCGACGGATCGAGATTGGCAGCAGCAAAGTTATAATTAACTACGGGCCACCACACACATGCGAGTTCGGAAAGCTACACCACTGGGGCACCATGTTCGACTACTTCGACAGCTTCGCCCCCCGGGTGGCACCCCGTGTCCGCTTCCGGGCCCGGGATTTAGCTTTCACCGTGGGTAGCGAAATCCAATTTTCAAAGAGTTGTCCACGCGGCTCACTCGCTATAAATAAGCTTCCGGGAGGTTGGGCTCGTGTTACTTGTCCTTAATAATAAGCCCGGGCGATGGCGCCGGAAAGTTATTAACTAGCTGTGACGGCCACATGGCACCCGGCCCGGGACGGATGGTGGAGCAATAAAAGGCATGCACAATTCGCCACTTGGTGGTGCGTTATTTTAATTATCGTACTCCGGCGGCCAGCTGCGTAGTAAAAGGAGCCAAGACTAGCGAGAGAGTGCATGAGTGCATATTATTTTTCACAAAGAATTCATATTTCATCACCAACATACCGCACTATCACCCGGGTTGGTGGTCGGCAACGAGCCGCCGGAGCCACGCCACGCAAGTGCGGAGTGCAAGTTTGTTAAAAACCCGGACCGGAGTACTCGGAAGATAATTTCAACAACAGCGCGTGCCCAGCCCGTGGAAAGTACGGGAAAATTAATTAATTTCCAGCCCATAACTCATCACACATTCTTTGAATTAATAAAATTGAACTATAACTTTGGGGGGGCCCATTCTGGCACGCTTGGTTGGCTTCGGGAAGGACACCCTTCCCGAAACTGGGTGTTTTGTTTATGTTCGAGGTGTTTGCGCGATGGGGTGCTTTTTTCGTTAAACCCCGGCGGACGCAGGTTAAGCCACGTTTTAACCTGAAGTGGCCCCGTAATGGGCGGGACTTTACGGGGGTGGGGAGCACTTGCCGTGCGCGCGACATTTTCTCAAGCCGACCCCGACATTTCGATGGGCACATCGTAGCATAACTCATCTTAGTAGCCACGGCGCCGCACCAAATAAACAGCAACGCTACGTTCTGATCGGGGTTTGCCACCGTTCGTTGTTGGGGCCGTTTTCTCTGCGGCCTGCTCCGATGAACCTGGTTCAGCCCGATGGCAAACAACGATAGCCAAGCCGAAGTATTTACGGAACACTCCCCGACACATGTGAAGTAATTTTGATCTTGTTTTTAATCGAATGTTTCATTACTTATTCCTGTTACGTTGATTTACACAAACCGCTTGGATCGCTTAAACCGCACAACGGAGCTAATTTGAGCTACTACGGACCTTTGCGTTCCATTTGCTGAATAACATTGAATAGCAAATCACAAAGAATACTAAGAATTTAAAACACCCTGCACCTTGATAGAATTTTATGAAATTACATAAAAGAATGGCAAAAAAGAGAATTTAAGTTGTTATCTCATTCTCATTTTAGAGCTACAGTAGCTCTAATAACACTGATCCCTTTTGGCTCATAGCTTTGCATGGCCTCCCAAACCTTAATCATACCATTTGAGCTACTGAATGTGCTTAAATTCAATAATAGTTAATTAATACACCAAAAGGAAAAATATAACTTCACCTAGGGCTAGACCTCGATAGGAAATCTAGCGTTTTTTTTATCTAGATCTTTGTTCTTTAAACTTCGTCAAACTTTAGGTATCATTAAAAAGTTTCTTTACATTAATAGGTGTGTTGTCAAAGAATGGATGCTAAAATTGCCTTGGTGGATTCCTCAGTATCAAACCGCCTCCGAACTAAAGGTGCTCTAATAAAAACTAAAATTAACTAGAATGGGAAAAGAAAAAATTTGCTGCTTACCAAACATTGCTCCCACGTTGGTTAAATAAATTAGTGACAGCCCAAAACTTCACCAACATTGTGCCTGGGTGTGGCGAACTGTTTGCCCCTTGGGCCGGACGTGCGCTCCGCTCCGTGCGCCGTACCGTCCGACTTTACGCTATGTGTGGTGCACATTCCAGCTTTTCATAATAAATACCAACGTACGCCAAGTTTTGAAAACCAACCTCAGACCGCTACGCCGGTGGGGGACACTGCCGCGGGTATGACGGCGCAGTACATTCAGGGATAGTAGCGACTCATCGTTGGGAGCATCATTACCTAACCAGGCACCCGGCAGGCCGGCTGCATTAACGCGCCACGCAAGGACGCTCCATGCAAAGTGCACGGACGGCGCGGTTGGATGGATTTCTTGTGAAAGACGCTATAAATGATGAATATTCTGACACTTTGCAGTGGTCCGCCGTGGCCGGACCACCCTCGGTCGGTCTAATAACTCACCGCGCCGGCCCACCAACGCCCCTTGGCACGGAAGTTGCTTGGTGTTGCGAGAAAAGTTTGGCTCGCAGAATTTTCGCACATGATCATGATGGCAACATGATGTTTTTGGCGTTTTGTGGTGGAAAACCTCGTCCCGGGACGGTGAAGAAGACAAACTCTATCACCCGTCCCGGCTCGGCGCTAGGACTTCCGGGATCGAGGAGAGCAGGCCGGGTGTCATGTGCTCCCGCGAGACCAGCTCCCCGAAACACCGAATGGCCAGCGCACCACGCGTTATGTTTGTCCATTCTCCGCCACGGCTCCGGCCGCTGATGGCGGAGGCGAATTGCATTTGGTGCGGTTTGTTGCGTTGACTCATTATATCAACATAGAGGACGTGCCAAAGGCGTAACTCGTGCGGCCACAAGCGACAGACTGGATGGTTCGAAAACTTATGGCCCGAAAATTTCCCTCGGGGAATTTGGGCAACACTTCAGTCCTGTCTCAGGTGGCTTTTGGAACAAAAATTCACGAAAGCGGGCCCTCGGATGCGAGCACATGCATCTTGCTGCACCTTTCTACGGCGATAGTAATTTTAATTCCTCTGCCACGGCGCACCTCGGCGTGTGCTCTTAAGATGCAGTCCAAAAAGGTGAAGATCATGGCGTCGTGGCCGTGTTGAACGGGAGATTCATCAATCATTGTCGGGGAGTTTGGCGAACACTTTTCCGCAAAAGACTCGAAAGAGAAGAGCGGTGGTCCGCCGGCAGAGCAGAAAGTGTGAAATCAATCATCGAAAGAGCGTTGGAGAAGTTTATTCGACACGAGATGGAAGTGTAACTTAATTCTTGGGACGTTCTGAAGAACTGCACGCATTACAATCGGTAAACTGTGGGCAGCCCCTCAACGAATGATATTTTTTGTTGGAAACCCGGCATTGAACTGCTTTAAAATTGTCTATTTTCGGAAACTTTTCATTCGGTATCAAGTCTATTAAAAAGACTTACCGGTTTCAGATTCTTTTAAGCCCCGAAACCTTGGCCATAAATCTGGCTGACCTCCACGTGCCAGTTGGCTGATGCATTATCCCCCCAGTTTTTCATCATTTTCAAGCATTTCAGATGTCGGTTTCCGTTTCAAAAATATGCATCTGGCTGGTTCGCTAGGACCACCTCGGGCTGCGAAGAGCAGAAAAGAAACGATTTTTTTGCTCGTAAAAACATTCTATCTTTAACAGCAGAAAGTAAGTACCTTCCTACGCGATGATGAAAATTAATCATATTTTTGACTGTTTGTTGAAAGTTTTTACTAAAATGCTAGGTGGAACTTTACTTCAACATTAACCCAAGTTGCGTCGAATACGGAGCAGCTTACTTCGGTTTTAAAGTGCTGCCCGGATGGATGCAACCCAGGCGGACCACGCCCGCCCAGCGTTCGGTGATCTCCGTTCATTTTGCTCTGTTACAAAATTACGACAATTAAGAAATAAATAATTAAGTAAACCAAAAATGCGGTACGCTGCACTCGGTACGTGGTACGGGATGCGGCCACCGATTACAAATCCTTGCCCATTAAACAAACGCTAACAACGGCCCAACGCCGTTCCGGTGGGACTTTTCGAGGGCTGAGCTGGGAAAGACCGTGCCATCGGGGCGTCTCCAGCCATTTAATTGCAGCAATAAAACAGCAACACAAACCAGACGAACCAGAGCCCGACCGACGGACCAACCGACGGACCGACCGCCCGAGTGCTCCGGAATGTCTGGGTGTGTTTTCGTTTCGTTTCTTGCGCGTCCGCGAAGTGCCCACCAAACGCCGGAAACCACGACCGAGTATCAATCGTCATGTGCAAGCCACCGGAAACACTAATCTTGCCACGGGTTTTCCGGGCCCCCCCCCAGAGGTCCCTTTCTCCTCCAGGCAACCGTCATTCATTCGCGAGGATCGTCCTCGTCGTCGTCGTCGTCGCTGATGTTTACTGCTCTGTTTATTTTTCATTATCGGACTTTACATTTTTATTTTCGACGGTGGCTGTGCATCTTTCCTTCGGGAACCGGAATGAGCACTCAAGGTTGACTGGTAATGGCCATCGTGGCGCGGGTAGCGGGCCTGCCCGCCCATTAGTCGAACTTTCTTCGTCTGTGAGGAACTTGTAGCAACATGGCCGAGAAGCGATGTTGGCCCATTTTTTCCAATTAGCAGCAACTAGCAACTACAGCTTCGAGCTGTATCGTGGCGAACCGATCTGGTTGAAGGATTTCTATCTCCCTGTTGACGGTCGGTTTTTTCTTGCGATTGAAACTGACGCCAGATGATGGCTTTATGCCGCAAGCAGCCGGCAAAACAACAGACGCTGCAATCAAAATACAGTAATTAAAATCACTTTTGGTTTTTTTTTTCGGCAAAAGAAAGCTCAAGCTGTATTTTTGTGTTAATTATCAAGGGAAGAGCTACAAAATGAGTACGTATTTTACTGCTAGTTGGACGTTTGATAGAAAATACGTTATTCTGTCTCCAGACATTAATGATGGCCTGTTAAGGACCAACATAAATTTATATTTTTCTTTTTCAATTAAAGTTCTTCCTAGTAACATCTATCTAATGCGTTCCATGATAGGGCACAACTTAAACAGTGACACTACAGTCGATAGATATTCACTGTTTCAAGCTTAATCGATGTCACTGATAGCAACGCTCAACTGCACTCAATGGTCATATTCTATTCCGTCTTTATCTGAAATCTTTGGTCGAAATGAAAGTCTTTGGTGCTCATTGTCTTTGGTCGAAAGTATATTGATGAGCAAAGGGCTTGATACCTTCAAAGTGAGGAGTCATAAACTATTAAAGATTAGAACATCCGTGCCTAATTTAAAAATAAAGGTTTACAATATAGTTATATATTTATATTTGCCAACTCAAATTTTAAATTTTTGTAGAAATTGCTGGCCTAATATTAATCAATCGTAATAATCAAGTCAATACTACCTCATTAGATAACAATGAAATATTATCCAAACTGTGAGACCGTTTGGAAGATCATCGGGTTGATTCGCTGTGCACTTTCGTTTTCGAAAGCTACACACGAGAAGAACACATACACAGCACGCAGACTAAGCCCGTATCCAGCCCGGATGCGTCGGGCCGTCCGTTGCACTCCGTAGCTATGCTGACACTGCATCAACGGCTCAATGTCTGCGCGCTTTCCACGGGCTTCCCACGGGAAATGTGTGAGATTTTGTTTTGTTTTTAAATTTTTTGCCATTATCACAACCCCTCGGCACACAATCGGTTTGACAAACATGGGCGGCCGACCGCCGGCCACAAAGTCCGGCGGAAGTCAAACTTCACCAAACACGGGTGCCGATGGTGGCCTGGCCTGGCGGTGGCGGTGGTGCTAACAATAACAATTACAATTTGGATCATGCTCCCGGGCGGATGCTGTGATGCTGTGGACTGGTGTGCGCAGCAACAAACAAAAAAAGAAGGCTTGGCCCGGCCCAGGGACGAACGGAACACTGGACCAGCCACCGGGCACCAGGCGCCTCCACCGGAGCAAGCAAATAAACACGGACCCCAACAACAGATGTCCCGAGTGTCCGAGAGAGTGAAATGTGTCGGTGGCAAAACACAGGCCCGGGATGACAAAAACTGGCGCGCTGTATAATGCAGGGAAAATGAGGAAAACTGGACCAACTGGCATCGGGCACGAGCGCGCCGCGCAGCGCAGCTAACGAACTATTTCCATCATGTGCAAATTCGTGGCGCTGGCAGAGCTTTATGTACTACGCCGTCTGCCGGGGTTTGCTTTTTTCATTTGCTGTCAACCATTTTCCACCATTTTGCCGCACCATAACCCCATCACCGGCCGCTTGCGCGCCACCGTCCCGACAAAATGGCGTTTATTAAACAATAAATAATAAAAGTTTGTCACGTTTCTTTTGCGTTAATGTTGGCGCGGGATTCGAAGCTTTATATGTTCGGTTGCACGCGCCGTCGGGCAGTCAGCGATGCGATTGCCAGTTTGCGGTATGTACCGAGAGTCACGTGAGGTTGTTGGGCCGACGGCCCTCCGTCGGGCACATCCTTGGCCACCGGCAGCGGCACCGTATCTGCGGTTCAGCTGTCAACCGGAAGTTCCGCTGGATGTGCCCGATAGGCCCGCAAGCAAAAAAGTTTGCATCATTGTTGATGTGCTCGTGTGCCGATTGTCATTAATTTACGATATGGGAACGGCAACGGAACAGACATATTTACACGCCAACTTTTAGCCCTCGACCGCGCGAGGCGCGAGAACTCCGGTGGCCCGGTGTAAGAATTCACTACCCTGTCTCGTTGTTCTTGTGCTCGAAAACTTTCACCATGCCCATGGTGGTGTGTAGAGAAAAAGTTTTCCGATTTTTATCGCATTCACTTGCTTTGGCATTTTGCTGGCAGCGTGGCATGCATCCACCTGACACTGTAGTCTATTGGTACCATTGTTTACAAGGTACAAGGAAAGCAATCGTGGCCTTTTCGTGTCAGCCAACCAAAACGGTTAAAGAAGTGAACAACAAAAACGAGAATCGTTTACGAAAAATAGTCCTTTCACGCGAAAGAGTCCGATCTGGTTTTTGATATTCTATTATGCGCAGATGCGGTAGAGAGATGACTAGAATTAATATGCTATGCTTGTTACTCTGGAAGTAAAATAATATTTCCAGAAGAAAACTAACTATCGAGTCCATTTATTTAAGTACAGAGAATGAACACAGTACAAAGCATAAAATCATGTTTTTATGCCTGAACACAGGTGAATGAATTTGATTAATAATCGAATCATCTGGCACGCATGTCCAACATGCCCGCTACTACAAAGGTGTGGTAAATTTCATTCCTTTCGACACATTTTCCATTTCCCCAATCAGCTGTGATGAGCCATTTTCCCGTCGGTTGCCCCTCGTCGCAACCCGATGGGTCGCGTCGATAATGAGTTATGTGCGAAAATTAATCCCATCCACACCAAATTGGTACTACCACTGCTTAACGGGTTACGCTTTGTTCGGAAGTTTTTCGGGGATGATTCATTTATGCTGCGCCACGTTCGGTGGCCAATTGGCCGTGTTGTGTAGTATATTGATGCTCCAACCGAGAGATGAGCAAAAACGGAATGCTTTAAACCTGATCCGAGACAGAAACATGCTGCCACCGAGCTCCAGTACAATGGCATTACCTCGCGGGACAATGCTGATAATTCGATTTCATTGACAAAAAAGGATTTCACCTTTGATACAGGTACTTGTTATGCTTTGAATTGAGTTGATGGCAAAAGGGAAATAAAATGCACAGCTTATTAAATACGATAAATGTTTGAATCACTTCGACGCTGGCGATCGCTTCCGTTTTCGATAAACACAAAGGTAATTGGACTGCCCATGCTTCGCTGGTTTTACAAGACACAAAAAATTTAACCAAGAAATGTGGTCTGACTGCGTTCCGTGAGTTCAAAAACTGTTCGTTTCTTGCAAAACAAAACAAAAATCCTGCAATTCTTGTTTTTTGGGTGATCGTTAATTTACGGTGCGTCGAAGGATGTGCTGGCATCCTCCGGTCCCTTAGCTCCCGGAATAGTACGACCGAAAAATAAATTATGCAAAATTTAATTCATTTCCATCTCTTTCCATCCACGAAACGGCGTCCGCGGCCGGTAAAGTTGATAATTGACGCCAACGGCTCGAGGCCGTGGAGCGAAGCGAATCTTGTCCCGGCGGGCATCGGGTTAATGTGTGTGAATTAATAAAATCATTTGCCGAACGGTCCCCGGGAGAGTATGGGATAAAAGTGTGGCAACCGAAAAAAAACCGCCGTGCCGGAACCGGCACAATCTCGCCAATCACTTGTTTCGGTGCCTCAAACAATGCCTACTAAAGGGCGGCCCCCCCTTATTTGTCATTTCAGGTGGAAAAAACGGAATGCAAATTATGCACCGGTAAAGGGTGCTTCCGGTTCCGAGCGTGCCAGGGCTCTTGCTCGGACAACTGTCACACTTGGCGACACACGGAAGATGCACGGAAATATGTCAACCCCTCCAACCTCACTCTCTCTCTCTCACTCTCTCTGTAGGCCCGCCAGAACCTAAGAAGTGCGCCCTCTCCCCGAGGGAGAAGCATAAAAATGAAGTCTAAATTGAGTTAATTGTTTGAGGCTACGCAATTATTCTGCCTCTGTCATTGTCTGTATGTTCCAGGAAATCTGGACTACACCGAGCATACCGCAGTTGTCCGGTGAAAGTCCGGGTCGGACCGTCTCACCCAGCGGCTTGGCCGGCCGGGGATTCTCATAATTCCATCATCGCCGACGCCGATCCAACGCTGACCCTGCGCACCAGCGTCAAGCGTAGCAGGGAGTGCGTGGCACCGGAGCTCCGGAGCGTTCGCCGGAGCGTAATATGATCTTGTTTGCATGTTAATTAAAATATATCTCGACTTTAAACGACCGTCGACGTCGTCGGTGTCAATCTTCGGGATGGGAGAAAAATTCGAGCTACAGGGGATTAGAACTCGAACCTCGGGCTGGGTTGGAGTCTGCGGGAAACGAAGTTATTCCGACGTCCGGCGCAGCACAGCAGCGGTGAATGTTCAGGGGAATTGTTGTGAAAATAAGTCATCTTCACCCAGACGCACCGAGATTGCCATCCGGAATGTTTAATACATGCATCAGAGAAGCACCGCAAGCGACAACCGGTACGCAGCACCAGTGGAACGGGCGGCGTTAGAGACTATGTGTCAAAAGTCTTTCAAACACCAGACAGAGGAGCGTATTGTGCAGCCCGCAAGTGGCAGCAAGAAAGTGTTTTATGCTGACAGGCTTTCAGGCGGTCAACCCATCAGACAGACACCAAGTGTTGTGCATCAGCATAAAGATTAGATTGCCTCCCGGGAACAATGTGATAGCGCAGCTCCGATAGCGTTGCGTTAGGTACATCCGAACGTAATTCTCCTTTTCAGACCGATTTAAATTAAATTCGGTATAGCATGTTAACAAACACTACTCAAAGCGTTAGCATAATTTGGCCAATTTACTGCAAATATACTCAACATCACTCGCCCATGTTATTATACACAGGTTAGCCTTTTGTATTAAAATAAGCCATTTTTATGAGTTTTGAAAAAGAAAATCTTCAGATTGTTTTGAGAAAACAAACCACAGTGAACTCGAGAATTAGGCGCTCCTTGGCATTGGAAATAACATATTTATGAACTAATTTATTGGTGGATGGATGGATTCAGTCAGTTCGTTTATAGAAAAACGAATTTAAATATATTTTAAAGCGAAAGAATCAATTAAACAAGCTCAAAATAACCCCAGCATTTTATTGTTAATCTATTCTATGTCAATCTATCTAAAAATATTCATTTTATGCTGACGTTTTCATTACGTTTTTGTTTTGATGCCAAGGCTCCCCTTTGTTTCGATGCTTTTAGAACATTTTATCGAAACAATCGCACAAGACTTAAAACTCTTATTAGACTTTTGAAACCCAACAACCACTGCATGGTAGTCTTGTAGTAGTTACACATTTTACATTATTCAAAAGAACCTTTCAAAAATTATTCCATCTAATTTTAAAAAATCAAACACGAACAGAACTGACAATGATTTAGTTACCCATTTACCTAACGTTTGAGTGCACGAGCATGTTGGAATTTAGATGCAAGGTTTTGTTGCAAGAACAACGCATTGAATGCCAGAATTCGAAGCACGATCACACAAGTAGAACCCGAAACAATGTGACTTCGGTTTATGTTTGTTTGCGCTAATTGATCCAAATTCTTCCACATTTCCAGATTATTGATGGAAAGCATAGATTCGGCTTTACACCAAAGGAGAATCAATTCATCATTGTATTGCTCAGCGTCGCCATCCATTTGCGAACGGTTTCAATCTGGGCCCTAGGCTCCGCGCCCAGAAAGGATCGTAAATTAATGACCAACCACCATCGTCTTTTGTGGTGTTTTTTTATGTTCCGTGGTGAGCTGTATGCTGTGTTTTATGCCGTGAGCTTTATTGGTAAAATTATGGTGCTCGAGTCCATGCCAATGGAGCCCATAGTCGCAGTTGTGGTGGCTTTGCGTTCGAACAGCAGCAACATTGCAAAGACCGACCACCCGACCGACCGACCGACGTCACTTTGCACAATTTTGTTTGGCCGTTGTTGAGCTGAAATATGGTTTCGATAATTACTTCGCCAGCGTTACATTGTGGCCATTGTCGAAGGCACGCCACAAAGCGGCATGTAGGGCGTCGATAGGCGACCGTACGTCATACTGTTTGTAGAGCGAGCAATTTGCGCAAACTTGCCGCACATGCCACCGGCCTCACATGGGCTCCGGGAGTATGCAAAGTCTCTACCGGTGCCGATCATGCTTACGGTGCAGGGATTCCTTCGGACAGGCAACCGCCCCGAAAGGATGATCCTCGCCACGGGTGCACCCGTGCAGTGGCGTCTTTTTGGTGAAAGAAGGAGAAATCACGATCCCGCCGGACACGTCGGGCGCGGCGGAACCATTTTATGGCAAACGGAAGACAAACATCCAACATCCTGGCATCCAGAGCCGCGTTTATGCTGACTGTGTACGCCCGTGGGCGCTGCGCTTCATGTGCGAAATGTGGCCAATGGAAAAGTTTGGACACTGGCTGGGTGATGTTGCCTACCCGATTGTCGGCTGTAATTCCGGGCGAGCGGGGCCGCCATCCGCGAATTGTTTGGTTACGGAAAGTTTCGGCAAAGTCGAGCGGCGAACGAGCGCCTCAGATAGTTTCCTGTTCGCGGCCCCGGGACGCGCCCAATATGATGAGCCGTGCGGTGGTGGTGGCCCCGTTAGTTTACTTTCTATCTTTTGCGTCCTCATATGGTGCGTCAGGAACAACACATTCCGCCACGTGTGCGCACAGTGCACAGTGACGATGAATGTGGCGAATGTGGTCTCTACCCAGCGGGCGAGCGGTGCGAGATGGGGAAGAATTTTTCCCACCACAGGAAGAGAGGACGGCCGGGGCCGAAGATTTATGGTGCACTTTGCATGAAATTTGTATAAACATAAAGAGATTGTAAATCAAACCAAACTTCTGGACCAACTCGTGGCGCGTCGAGAGCGTCACTTGCAACAAGCGGAACAAAGCGACCGAAGCGCAGGCCAGAGCAGAGCCGCAGGCAACGGCTCCCTGTGCCGTGTCCGCTCCAGAGGCTGCACCGGAAATACTGGAAGACAGAACGGGAACACACGAGCTATGATGGCACGGGATGAAAGTTCAATTCTTCGGAGCAGCATTGGCGATGGCGGTAGCATTGGGATTCAGTCCTGAAAAGAACCCGCAAACGGAGCTTAAAACGGGCGATATAACAAATCAAATGCTTAACTAATTTTATCGTATGTCGCGCTGCTGCAAATGGACAGGACTTTCATCGAGTTTTTGGAGGTCAGGTAAACCAGCTACGAGAGCAGCGGTAAGCTTCTTTTGAGCAGCGTTTTGACAAACCTTTTTTCGGTCTGTCACAAAGTGTCTCGTAAAATGTAAAATAAAGTCCACTTAAGAATCCAGTTAAGCTATTTCAGATGACAGCTGAATACGCAGTTTTGGCAATTGTAAAACATTTTTCCCAGATTTTACTTGATAAATCTTTTCTATCTTTTAAATCTATCTTTTAAATCAAATCGGCTTTTACATAAAAATTGAACTCCAGAATTTAAATATTCTGCAGTATGCGACCGGTATAGTGTGACCAAAGTTTTCTTGTTCCATGGTTGAGTATGGGAACTGTTTATAAAATATTTTACACACCCCTCTAGAGTATTCGGTAACCAGAGTTAACCTAGCTTTATTCTTCATACCAGCGCGCACTCGGTTCCTCGGTGATTGTTTCGGGCAAGTGTAAATAACTCATATTGCTCCACTTGTGAAACATTGCATACTTTCATCCACGGTTCTACTGAGCCACCAAATTGTATGGACCCGTTCGCCAAAAAACATAAACAAACACGCCGAAACCCTTTTTAATCGTCCACCCGGTCTGCTTTAATAGTGTTGAATTGCAATTTTGCATCCATTAAGCCTGGAACCGGCGCCGAGCGAAACTATCGACCGAAAGTACTACGCTCTACGCGTCCGGATCGTTACTTTTCCACCGCACCCCAAAAAGGCACCACCTTCATTTGTCCCCTGGGACACCATGGAAAAGTTCACCCACCGGCGCCACTTCCGGCGAATCAAATTACAAAACTGGCCAATTTTCTGTGCCGCTTCTACGGTGGGTTTCATTTATGCAGCAGTCCACCGGGAGCCGAGAGGTTCGACCAGAGCACCACGCGCCCGGTAAAACGATCGTCTAAATACCGGAACCGTAACAAGAGCCCGGTTTACGGTCGGCTGAAAAATGGAGGTTTAATGCTTGCGCTGGCCAGCCACTGTTGCCCTGTTGGTGGTGCTTCGCTTCCCAACACTTTTCGATCACCTTTCCTTTTGTTTATTCTGCCACTCATTTTCAGGTTTTAATCCAAGAACTCCGGCTCCGGAAATCTCTCCGGTAGTGAAACTTTAATTTCTCCATTCCGACCACGCCGTGGCAACTGGGCTCGCGGGTGGGTTCGCGGACAGCAGAATGGTAGGGCAGTAAAAAATAACGCAGCAAGGCACTAACGCTAGTTAACTGCATTATCGTTTTCGAAACTTCCGGCGCCCAATTATGTGAGTTCGCTCGCGTTTCACCCGGACCGGACCGGAAAAGGAACTCCACGGCTGCGTTTCATCTGTGGCAGTGAAGCATAAGGAGCCACACTAGCCCCCTGACTGCATGCATCTTCTCCGCAGCTCCAATCGGCCGGGGCTAGGTTTTCGAAGTACCGCGACGATAGCAGCAGCAACGCCCCAACGAACGCCACCTCGGAAACCGGGCCCGGATCCTGCTGGAACTGGAATGAAAACTCACCCGGCGAGTCCATCGGTGCCAACAGTTCCACATTTTCGCTCCACTTTTGCTCCTTTTTCGTCGATGCGCGCAAGGTTCATTGTTTGGCGCGGGCGATTATGAGCAGAAAATGGCGGAACGACATCACGGCATCAGGGTGATGCAAATTTTAATTCACTTGAGCTTTCATTTTTCAGCCCCACTCTGGCAATTCACTCCGCCGGGCGGGCGACGGCACTTCTTCGGCAAAGTTTCGTTCGAGTTTTGTTTTGTTTCGTTCCGTTCTTCGCCTTCGACTACGACTGCTCGAAGATGTTGCTCCCGGTGGTCGCTCTGGCAGACTCTCGAGTTTATTGTGTCTGCGGTTGGGACTTTTTTCTCCCTCCCCCCGTAGATTATCGTAGTCTTCGCGGGGAGAGTGGCCTCGAATTGATGGTGGCGGTGGCTACGAAAGTGAAGGCCCCCCGCACAGCCGGAAGCTAGGTACGCGGCGGTGAGCAAAAGCATCGTGAGTGCGATAAATTTTCTCTTCTTCTAAGTTTTCTGCACCACGACATCAAACTATGGCCGATGGCGGAGACGGAAGTGCACTCCGTTGGCATCGCATTTCAGCAGAAGAACCGCAGCACACCACTACAACTATCCGCAGCATCAGTGTCACAATGCTGACGGTGCCTACCTAGAGCAAGGCGACTCTACTAGTGTGGACAAAAAATAGAAGGAAACCTCCCCAATTCACTTCCTTCGAAACTTTCAAACTCAACGTTTCGAAAACGGTGTTCTCGTGAACTTGGTTGTGCAGCCAGAAGCCACGCAGTATTATGTGAGATCGAAATCAGGCGTCTTTTTATCATCAAAAGAATGATCACTGAAGGCTTTCGGCAACTATCTTCACTATTTTGTTTTGTTGGTCCCTTATTGCATGTGTATGTTGCAATAGAGTAAAGACAAAAAAAATGTTCGAATTGGTCACAGTATCACAGGCCAACACACAGCAAAAAATATTTACCCACATAAAAGTTTTCAATTAATGTCCCACTTCTCGGTAGTGTTTGCCCATAGTAGCACTGTAATCCTCACAGCCACCGCCTACTTGAGCAGGGAAAGAAGTAATGGTTACGAAATAGCAACTCTTCGCCAGTGACAGTGTATGGACAAATTACATCACGCAGCGCCGCCCTGGACCGGTGATGCTGTTTTGTCAGACGAACACAGTACGAATGCGGACGGTAATGAGAGTGCATTATGTCATTATTTGTCCTTAAAATGCACTTGTACTGGAGGAGCAACACAGATTCACCACCCATTTAGTTTCGTTTTTTTTTTGCATTACAAACTCGGCACGGCACAGTTTTCTCGAGGCGAAGAAGCAGAAAAAAAGGGAAAAGAATGCACCGAAACATCCAATGAATTATAATTTAAGACAGCAAAAAAGCGTAAGTAGGCTGTGAGTTTTCCGAGCACTCCCAAGACGCTTCCGGCATGAGGCGGAGGTGGGAGCGACTGACGCACGGTGGCGATTCCGTCATCGCATCCCTCCGCCTGTCGGACGAAACTTTTGACGATGCCGACGATGCTTGGTGGCCACCACGGCGCGGGTAATTTCGCGAAAGTTTATAATTATGCAACTCTGGGCATCTCTGGGGACCCTGCTGGGTGGTGGTGGTGGTGCGTCAACCCACCGCGGACATCAACCGACGGCCCCTTATAATCATCCTGGCAGCTGGTGCACCACCCGGAGTAGCACGAATTGTGGCGCCCCCAAAAGACGTCGGTGATGATAATGAACGCCACCCGTGACGGGCAGAAGACGCCATGGGCTGAGCCGGGGCCACCCCCCGCCCAAAACCGTCCGCCCCCGGCGAAAGATGAAGTGTTGATGCACATATGCGACCAGATTAAAATGTCTTGCCAGGTTTTTTCTAATTTATCAAAAATAGGAACAGTTAAGGGGAAAACTCATTAGGATGCATTATGCATACGTCGTCGTATGGCACCCCCCGTAGAACCCCCTAAAAAGTTTTGTCCTGTCCCCCGTAGAACCACGCAACCGTGCGTCGGTGTGCGTGCTGTCGCTCGGGCCACTCCGGTTTTGTGGTTTCGGTGGCTGCAAATAATGTGTATGAACAGCAACAGCCTTATGGCACAGCTTATGGAACCGGTTAGCTTTGCGAGCGTGCTTCCGGTCCTTATGGGGGACGGCATGGGTGGCTGCCAACCCCGGGAAACACTGTCCGGCATTCGGATGCTTGACCCTTTCGGGACACTTTTCAAAGCGTATTTTCACAAATGTTTCCCCCCGAGGTCATAACAAGTTTGCAATGATGGCCCCGTCCATTGGTGACCGGGGTCGGAAAGAAGAATTTACTGTACCCCGTCAGGATTGTAGCGCAGAGACACACTCATTGCTAGTCACATCAGCTGTCGACACCAGATTGCGATGGAGCGATCTCCCTCTTTTTGAACTCGTGGCAACAAGGTTTCGAGGGTTCGTGCATGGGTTGTCCCATGCTTTGTGGTTTCCATGGCAGAGGAACTTGCATTAAATTCGTTATCTAATAGAAATGATAAACGGTGGAAATCCTTCCCTTTAAAGCTTCTAAGTGTTTCGTTGATCAAAACGTTCCCAACCCAAATTTTTTAATAATGATTGTTCACGCTTGACGAGAATGCTTACAACTTTCTCGCTAGTTTAGATCGATGACCACGATCCTCTCGGCAGCGGCAAAACGGATATGAAGTAGCGCACTCGATGCTAAGCACTAAGAACTCGCCTCAGCTGACCAATCTGTTGGCACACGCAGCGGGCACTTCTCTGTGCATCCTTTCAAGTGGCACGCAGGTTAGCATGACGCTGGAATACATCAAGTCCTGCTGCCTGGGCAGGCCCACTCTCTCAGGCCCCGGGGACCGCAGTTTGACCGCCTGGTGTCACCAGGCCAAAGGTAGCCAAAGCCACGGCGAGTGCTCGTGAGGCGCCGATATTTGCATATCTGTATGTTCTGGCATAAATAACCGACATACTAAACCCACCGCCACCGAATGGCACCGGTGCCGAGATTTGTACTATTTTCTGTCCTCTTGCCTGCTCGTCGTGGCAAGTTGCGGTCATTCGAAGGCAACAGCTGTGGGCGCTGGGTCACCGGGTAGGTGTGTCGGCGAGCGGGCGATCGAGCCACTCCGGAAGGTGCCGGAAACTTCATAAAATGCAACGTTTTGCATTCTTTTGCGGTTATCCACGGTACGATCCGTTCTAGGACTCGCGGGCCCGGGGCCAGCAGTAGCGGTGGGGTTCGGATATGAGCACCGGGGGTCTGGATGTGACCGGTCTGTGGGCACTTGTGGACACTCTGCCCCGGCTTGGCTGGCATTTTTTCTTCGCACCTTCCGACCAGTTACGAGCTGAGGGCACGCAAAGAGACCGTGCAATGGGAATCTACTGCTGCTGCTGCTGCTGTTGCGCTGACCGCGGACCGTGAATGTGGTTTATGTTGACGGCGACTGGTGTGGTTTTGTATGGTTTTGACAACAGATACTCCCGCAGCCGAAAGCAGGAAGGCAAGGCAAGTGTGCAGCGGGTTGTAAAGATGAACAGCTTCGGAACGGGTCTGTTTCGGTCCCCGAAGAGAAGACTTTATTTTATTTACGTCTCTTACTCAAAGTTTCACATCGACTAAAACGTTGACCGAATGAGTGATCTATAAAATTTCTTCCAAACTCGCTCCGTGCGACTATTTGCCTCGTGCATAAGAAAGGAATCACCTTTGAAATAAATTGATGAGGTCGCATTGAAAGCTTTTTCGACATTTTTCAACATGCCTGGATCGTACTTTTCCAGCGCTCATCGCTCATTGCTGCGTGAAACGAGAACGGGTTTTTCTTGTTTTTTGAAACTAGCTCCTTGATACTTCCCTCTATGGGGAAATGATTCCGTTTTCCATTGCTTTGTAGATCACAAACAAACAGAAACGAGTGCCATTTGATGCGTAAAGTTTTAACAAGCTGCCATCTTCGTCTGGGTACGGTCATTCAATCGTTTCCAACCTGTTAAGTTTGATCTAACATTTTCGTCGCACAATTTCATATTTTAAAAATGCTTATGGTTTACATCGACGTTTTTGTATGCTGCTCTGTGAAATCTTAAAAAAATCAAAATTCAATTCTTGCTATCCAGATTGACCTTTGTTTAGTCACATTTGCTGTACACGAGTTGAATATTGAAAAGAAAAGGGAAAAGGCTTGTTCAAAAGATGTGATTTGATTTGGAAAAACAGTACGCCGGATGGCTGTTAGTAGTCGGACGAGTGTTCCAAACGTTCGCCTATTCCCATTATAGAAAAACTAATTTCTTGCGTTCCTTCCCCTTTTGCACTGAAGCCGACCAACTCGGCTGAAACGCACTGAAAAACAATCCATGGCCGAGAAGTGTCTTCGTTTCATGGTGAACCCACCGAACACCCTGTGTGAAGTTTCGAAGAAGCGCAGAAAGCAGTGAAACTAACCATAACAACCAACGCGTGTTTGGGGGGTAAATGCAACTTTATGGGTCTTGTTTTCGTGTAAGTAAGTGTATTTCGCCATTTCCCCCGTTTGTTTTTTCCTCTTTTCGCCCACCACAACACGACAGAACACAAACTTAGAACGGCCAACGGAACGACTTTCGAACAATGCACATAACTGCAAAGCGAAGAAAAAGCGAATGCACCGAGAAAGCCAATCCGTTTGAAGAAGTGCAGAACTCGGCGGCGGTAAAGCTATGATATAAAATAAAATGAATGGCGCATAATGCATCAACACGCTTCCCCGCCGCTTCCACTTTCTCTCTCTCTCTCTCTCTCTCTCCAGAGCGCTGGCAATCTCTTTGAAGAGTCGCTTCCACAAACATTGGAACCTATTGCATTGCGCGTTGTTGGCGGAATGCGTCGGATTCCGCTGTAGCTGCTTGCTGCTTTTATGACGAACTATTTCCTATCGAGGCTCCGTATTTCATTGGCTTTCTGCTGGGGATTTTCAACTTTTATTACGTTCACTTCGGTAGACTCAGAGCGCCCGCCAGTCAAGCTGGTTTTGACGGCTTTTTACGATGCAGTTTTCTCGTTTTATGATCAGCGAAGACTTTTAATGGTTTACTCCATGTTGGAATGCTCCTAAAACTTCCCCGTAGCATTTTCGGAAACATTTTGAAAGCATAACTTACGGGCCGAACTTATTGTCGTTACATAAAAGTCCTTCAGTTCCATTTGTTTGAGATCAGAATTATCGTTCAGAAAGTGATTGGAAGAACGAAACGTTCCCAACGGAATGAAGACCCACAATCTGATGGACTTTCTGATTGTTTCTGATACGATTGAAAATCCGTTTTCTTCACTTGTTGTGTGCGTGGCTTCCGAAAAGCATCACCCAGTTGCACCGACAGGGTACCCTTGTCAGAAGTGTTGCACAAATGCGTTCCACCAATAGACCAGCACAATAGAATCCGTTTCGACGGTTTGCGCACAATTAATGAGCTTCGTGATTTCAGCGGTGGTAACTTCAGTGCGCTGCTATTCCATCTCGAGTGCCCTCCACGGTTTCCAACCTCAAAATTGATTGGAACCCGCAAGGCAAGTGCTTTCGGGAGCGAAACCCTTCAAAATTGATCGGTTACTGTGAAGTTTGTGCGCTCATTCCTTTTCGGAGGAGATGCAAACCGAAAAACGGCCAGTATTTAGACGGTTTGGTGAAGAGTTATCCAATTTCACGTTTCGATCTCCGATACACTCGAGGTGACACAGTTCCCCG